>NC_037689.1:52297702-52499749 GCF_003255815.1 Theropithecus gelada
TTCCTTCCTTCCTTCCTTCCTTCCTTCCTTCCTTCCTTCCTTCCTTCTTCCCTCTCTCACTCCTTCTCTCTCTCTCTCTTTCTTTCTCTTTTTCTTCTTCTCCAGGACCTGGAATTCTCAGCATAAGAGGAAAACCTAGGAGACCCCCATTTTGCTTGCAGGGTGAAATTTTATTGTGCCTGCGAGAGGCCCTAAATAACACAGTGGTTAAATCCCTGTAACTAGCACTAGATCGCCTCAGTTTTAATCCTCGCCCTGCCACTTTGTAGCATCGTAACCTTGGGCAATGTATTAGTTTCCTTGTTGCTGCTTTGCTTACCACAAATGTAGTGGCTTAAGTCAACACAAACAACACAGATTTTTTGTGTTATAATTCTGGAAGCCAGAAGTCTGAAATCAGTTTCACTGAGCTAAAATCAGGGTGACATTTCTTCTGGAAGCTGTAGGAAAGAATCTATTTCCTTACTTATTCTAGCTTCTTGAAGCTGCCTAAGCTCCTTAACATCTGATCACTTAACTCTGGCCTCTGCTTCCATCCCCTTCTCTGATTCTTATAAGAATCTTTGTGATTATAATGGACCCACTCAGATAATCCAAGATAGTATCTCTATCCAAAAATTCTTAACTTGATCACATATGCAAAGGCCTTTTCATTCCATAAGTTAACAAATGCACAGGTTCTAAGGGTTAGGGCGTGGACATCTTTGGACATTATTGAGCCTATTACAGGAAAGTTACTTAAGCTGTTTGTGCCTCAGTTTCTTCATTTGTCAAACATGCACAACAGTGTCTGTGAGGTAATTTTTAGACATGGGTTAATTTGTGTAAAGTGTTTATAATAATGTTTGTTACATGGTAAGTGGTGGATGTATCAACCATTTTAGGACAACATGGAATAACTTCAGGGTTAGGAGGTGTTCCTGTATGAGCACTGCCACAGTTCTGTCTCTCCTAGGGAAGCCACACACACATAGTTTCCACCCAGAAGATTTTATCCTACTTTTTTTGTATGTCCACATTTCTTGGCCCAGACTCTAAACACTGGACGGGTCACCTGGTTCACACAATATTATGTATTGGCAATGTTGTTTCATGGGCTATTTCACTATTTGTCATTTCCAGTATTCAAGCTACTGTTTGGGGTATCGTCATTACTGCTTCAGCAGTATTGTGGCAGTCTTCACTTGTCATACAGCCTCACCCCTCAAGTGCCACACAGGTACTGAGATCAGTGGCTTAATGAACCCACCAACCAGACTAGCTGAAAAACCCAGCTGACCTTAGTCCCTTCCTTATGTTGCCAGAGCTAGTCACGATTTCATTTTCTTCCCAATACCTGATGTGATGTATTTAGTTGTTCGATGCTTACTGATTGTGTCTCCTCCACTAATATAAAAGTCCTCTGAGGGCAAGGAATCTGTCACTCTGTATGGTATTCCAGTAGTTAGAATGATTTCTGACACATAGTAGGTGCTCAAAAAATGTATTTGTTGGCAAACTGTACCTTGAGAGAGAGAGAAGGCTATGGCTCCCACTGTCAACGTGCAGGCCAAGCACTCCTACCCAGCTATCGCTGCACTGACCCTGGAAGGAGGACAATGTAGTAGGCCTTGTTAGACTCAGCATTTTCTGGAGGCCTGTTTTGCTACTCAGAGTGCTACAAGGACTGTGGTAAAGTAACAGGAAAAGTGGGTTAACAGTCAAAAGACCTGGCCTTGAATTTGGGTTCTTCCACTCTAACAGAATAACATTAAACAAGTCATTTAACTTCACCCTTCTCATTTCTGAAGTGGGGACAAAATTCTATGAACCAATATTAATATGTGCACTCTGTTCTAAGTCTGTAAGAGAGTTATTTTGTTTTCTTAACATGGCTGTTTTCAGAAATGTTTGCTGACTCTTCCATTACACTGGGATATAAATAAACAAGTTTACACTCATTTGCTTTCTAATGATTTAACTTTGAGCAAAGTATTTAACATTATCTTAGCCTTTTCATCTAGGAAATAAGCAGTGCTATAAACTAGCTTTAATACGTGCACCTTGGTCCTGTATCTTTCTAAATTTGTTTCATCTCATCAACTAGATTGTTTTTTTTAATTCTAGAAACTTAAATCCATTTTCTGTGAGCAATCATTCCCACCTCACATATATCTGATGCCTTTGAATTTTAGGCATTGTCTGAGGTTGAAACTTAAGTGCAGTGCTGAGAACCATGAATTTGTAATATATTAGAAATTATAGTTTCTCTTCTTTCTCATGGGCTGAGTCTTCGGATTTTCTTACTCGTGTTTTCCTTCAAGTTGCGATCTTCTATTTGCCACTCTGAAGGACCTTCTAGGTTCTCTGGATTGACTTTTTCTAAGAAGAGATTGCCTGCTTGTCCTTCACAAGTATTCATCCTTGAAAACGTCACGAGAAAACTGACTTCATCTTTCCACTTTCCATTTGCTTCCCCTGAACAAATAGCTCCTGAAAAACAAAATCGTCCAAACACACCAGAGCAGAGATTTGCACAGATTAATGCCAGCCTGCTGGTTGCTACAGGATTAGTAAAGACATAACCTTCTAAGGCAGGCACAACCTTTTTCATTTGATTTGTTCCATGTCCTCAGACCACTGTGACACCTAGACAAAAGGACACTTATCAACTGCACCTGTCATGTGCTGAGTTTGTCCACAACTGCAATTTGGATATTTACACTGACTCATTGTGCGATGACCTTGGCCAGTTGGACACCTGTTCTGCGGAATCCATTATCTGCTCCAACTCAGGGTGGGAGTAAAGCCGCTCTGCCTGCCTAAATGCAACCTTCAACTTCAAAGTAATGCAGTTTTTACTAAACGATGTAGGAGTGAAGTACAGGTGGGGATAAAGCTGGGTAAAATTGTAAAATTGACCTTTTCAAGCTGCTCTTGACCTGGGAAGCCATGGAGATCTGAAACATGATATGAATTTTTAACCTGGGCTTAAAAAAGCTACAATGCCTTCTAATTCAGTTCCTTCAGTAACAAGTGACAGGGAGTAACAATAGTGTTTTCCTTGTTTTTCAAAGTAAATATCAGGTAAACGCTATTGTAGATAAATACTAGCTGATAAAACCAAGTGATCACCTTTTACCTTTCCCTTTCTAAGACCCAGAATGTCTAAAGCTATATTTATGAAAGAATTAATAGGCTTCTGGTGATTCATGAAACCCCTAAAGAAGATCAAATCATTATTCTTTATTTCTTTCGATGTACTACAATGAAGTTAATCAGCTGCATTAGGAGTCACAGAGTTGCTGATCTGGAATTGTGACTCTAATAGTTACTGTAATCCTGAAATGTTCGAAAATAAACTTTCTAAATCAGTCAAACAACCACTTTGTTCAAGGAAAAATTTAAGTCCATTTGTTTTTCTGAGTCTACCAATTCTAAATCTACCTCAATACCAGATGTTGATGATACTATATAATTAATAAATTTAACTGAATGGCAGGTTTAAAAATTATGGCCCCATTGATTTGATTGGTCAGTTTGAAAAGCATTTCTCTATTGGTGCACATAACTTGTTCCCCAATGACAATGGTAGTTTTAGTTAGAAACTCTCTGCTTTGGGTCTGGAATTGTTCTAATATCGTCCTCCTAAAAATTACCTTCTTTTCTCCTCCAACTTTTCTTAGCAACTTACTCCTTACAATCCTTTTTTTTTTTTTTTTTTTTTCTTGAGACAGAGTTTCACTCTATCACCCAGGCTGGAGTGCAGTGGTGCAATGCAATCTCAGCTCACTGCAAACTCTGCCCCCTGGGTTCAAATGATTCTCTGACCTCAGCCTCCTGAGTAGCTGGGATTACAGGTGCCTGACACCATGCCCAGCTAATTTTTGTGTTTTTAGTAGAGATGGGGTTTCACCATGTTGGCCAGGCTGGTCTTGAACTCCTGACCTCTTTATCCGCCTCCCTCGGCCTCCCAAAGTGCTGAGATTACAGGTGTGAGACACCACGGCCAGCAACTCCTCACAGTCCTTATATCTAAAGTTTATTGTACATTACCTGGCATATCGAAGGTGCTCAACAAACACCTGCTGAGTGAAACAGTGAGTGAAAAGTTTCTTCTACATCTGTGTATCTTTTAACTTCACGAGATTGCTCAGCCTTCACTCCTTTCCCTGATTGTGTGGTTTTTTAGCAATTTTGCCAGCCCTGGTGGCTAGACTTAAGGTCCCATCTGCCAAATTATCTGTCTTAACCACTCTGACTTCTATTAGGTTGGGGCAAAAGTAATTGCAGTTTTTGCCATTACCTTCAGTTGCAAAAGCCGCAATTACTTTTGCACCAATGTAATAGTTTGACAGTCTCTAAAATGAGAGTAAATTTTTTTTATGTTTATTTCACAAAGTTGCCAAATGTATGAAATAATTATATATATTTAAGTACCTCACAACTGTGAGTTATTAGAGCTGATTGACAAATTCTCTTTTTTCTTTTTTAAATTGATATGTAATATTTATACATATTTGTGGGGTACATGTGATGTTTTGTTCCTTGCAGAGAGTGTGTAATGATCAAATCAGGGTACTCAGGGTATCCATCACCTCAAGTATTTTTCATTTCTATGTGTTGGGAACATCTCAATTCCTCTCTCCTAGCTGTTTTGAAATATACAGTACACTTTCGTTAACTCTAGTCACCCTACTCTGCTATTGAACACTAGAATCTGTTCCTTCTACCTAACTGTATGTTTTTACCTATTAATCTCTCTTCATTGCCTCCTCCTGCCCAACCTTTCTAGCTTCTGGTACCTATCATTCTACTCTTTACCTCCATAAGATCTCAATTTCTTAAGTTGGCGGCATCAGACTTCATGAAGTGAAATACTTCCCAATTCACTCAAATTTGTGCGTTTGAAATTCTCTACACATATACAAGCCCAGTGCATTTGAAATAAGGGATCACCACAGTCAATAAACTGTCAATAAGACATTCAAGTCTGGAGTTAAATGCATTAACATTAGTAGTGTCATGAGCCTAATTGCTTTCTCTGAGCCCACAATGACAAGTGTATGAAGAAAAAAAAATGTTGTGAATAGATGTAGGTGAATTTATTTGCAGCAAAGCGAAACACTGGTGATGAAGAAAATCAGAACCTTTATTTCCAAACTGATGTTTTTACCATGTTCAGTATGGCTGTGTAAATGAAAAGAAGCTGACTTTGTTCTCTGAAGAAGGGAATGAGACAAGGACTGTGTATGCTTCCTTGAGAGATGATTCCAGGAAGCAGTGTTGAGTGCAGGAAAGTGAAATTGGGAAGCAGGAAAAGCCAGTATTGAGGTACATTACTATCCTCACTGCTCTGAGCCACAGGGGTGATTCCACCAGGACCTCCAAGGAAACATACAGAATGCCAACCAGAATTGTCTGCCCCAAGGAGGTGGCAACAGCATTTATCCATTAGTTTCCATCCTCCAAGATTGAAGGCTGCCACCAAGTCTCCACTGGTATCCTAATGTTGCAAAATATAGTGACATGAAAAAAAGTCCCAGCCCGCATGGAACTGTCTACCCACCTATACTTGGAATCAGAGGTATGGACAAAAAAGATACAAGGCAGAAAATCAGAGCTATCTAAAAGCTCATGGCCAATCATCCTTGATTCACTGCCACGAGACGAATCCCACTTGATATGGAGACTGGTTGAGGTGATGCAGTAACAACCCCAGGATTTCTCCACTGAGCTTGTTCATCTTTGAAAAGCATGTTACCATATGGTCCAAGTTGTTCAATTCTTTAGATAAGCAAGGCCTGAATGAGGGAAGCAGGAAAGAACATTCCCCCAGCACTGGATAATAATTTATCCTGACTGAGCTTTTATTCAACAGTGTTACCAGCTACTCTTTCATAGATACTGAAAAAAAGAAAACACTGTTGTCCAGTAAAACAACAAAATTTCATTAGAGAGTCATAGCTTTTGCAAAATTAGAGGTCGTGGCATTACTTGTTTCAGTTGGGTATTTCTAAATACTTTGACATCGTCCACAGGTTCTTAAGATTTTTCAATCTGTTTCAAAGGGGTTTAAGCAAAATCAGAACCTCGTCTTGAGGCTTGAGGCATGACTGGATTCAGGTACTTGAACTACATGACCTGGGTATGTTTCTTGGAGACTTATGATCTCTCATTCTAATGTGAATTATCCTTGATTCATATCTGGCAACCCACCAACTAAGTTAGTAGCAAATTTGATCAACTCTACCTTCAAAATGTATCTCAGATTCAACACTTTCCCATGAGCACCATCACACCACTTTGGCCTGAGCTACCATCTTGTTTGACCTCAACTCCTGTAATAACCTCCCCACTGGTCCCATGCATCTTTTCCTTTTCTGCCTATAGCTAGTTTTCCAAATAAAGACTGATGCTTACAGATAAGTGAGATTATGAGTGTTCACTGCTCACGGCCTCCGATACCTTCCTGTCACACGTAGAAAAGTCTAGCCTTGTAGGCCCTAGACTTTAAAATCTTACAGGATCTGGCCCTGGATCTCTCTCCAACTCCATTCCACATTTACTATGTGGCTCTAGCCACATGGCTTCCTTGATATGCCTCAAACCTGCAACCTCCCTCATCTGGACTGTTGGGCCAACTGCAGATCATTACATGACTCATTGTTCTCACTTACATTAGGCCTTTGCTCAGATGTCACGACCTCAGAGAGGTCCTCCCTGCCCCCCCTGTCTAAAATAGCACCACACCACTTTATCCTTGTTGTCTGCTTTATTTTTCTTCTTGATCCTTATCGTATACATATATGTTTATTTTGGGTTATTTATTGTTGGCCTCACCCAGGAGAATATACATTCTATGAGAGGAGAGACTGAGGTATTCGCTGCTAAAGTTCCAGCATGGGGAGTAGTGCCTGGAACACGGGAGGTGATGAATAATGCGGTCCGGTTATTCTCTATATCTACTGTACCTGAGTGCCTTCTGGTAATTCTTTTTATTTTCCTGTTTACTGGGCAAATGTTTCCAGGGATAGTTCCTTAATTAATCACCTGAACAACTATCTGGCAACTCGCTCCTGCTCTCTCTCCATGGCTTCCCTCTCTGGTTTAGGAGTCTTCAGGTAGAAAGACATTGGGAGACAATGCCAACCTTCTCAGGAGCTTGTTACTTATAAAAAAAAAAAAAAAAGTGTGCATTTTTTGGGTGTGTTTTCTGGATCATGTGTTCCTCTGCCCTGGTTTATCCATCAATGTAACTATAGCTCCCTTCTGTCTCCCAAAAAATGTATCCAAATCTCTGTCCAGAGATTGTTTCTTTCTCAAAGCTGTAACAGATTTATCCTGTCTGTATCATTTACTTTGTCATTCCAATAGGATTCTGTGAGAAAAAGTAAACCTATATGTTCCATCTGTTACCTTGAGCCACAAGTTTCTGGTTGACAGTTTATCAAACATGAAACTCTTGGGAGTGTTCGTGTGTGTGTGTGTGTGTGTGTGTGTGTGTTTAGAAATTGTGCAATGTAAGGTGTAGGTACTTAACCAAAAGTTGACCAGAGTCTACAAGGTTCAAGGTGGTAGAATTTGATTTCCAGGCTGGCAAAGGGAAACACTTTCCTGCTTGAGTTCTGATGAACAGAAGTAAAAAGGCACCATTAGGGACCAGATTCTAAAGATTGGTTCAATAACCATTCAGCAGCACTTGAAATGGGCATTCCACATGTAAGAAAGGACACGTACAAACAAAAAATGAAACTTTTGGTAAAAGTTCTATTAAAATCCACCTAAACTGGAAGCAATGTAAATCAAATATAGTTTGCTATTTCTCCTGTATCTAGAACTGTGTGTAAGAAGGAGGTAGCTTATGTGTTATTGGCATCCTTTACTGTGCAGATGAACTTTAGTCTCATAATAAATACCTCCTTTTAAGACAGGAAAGGTCATTCTAAATGAGTTTGTCTTGTTTGGCATCTGTGAAAATTTCATTTAACTTCTTAAATATGATTATTCATTTATTTCCTAAGTATCCTTTGAAAATTTCTTGATTAATGATCACTACAGCATAGCTTTTCACATATCAAGGCCATTAAGTTCTCTTAAAATGGTACATTATATAATGCATTGCTTCACTATGTGCAAATCTCAGCTATATTTTATTAAGACAAAGCACACTTGGTTTTTCATTAGCACTCAATCAATTACTTATAATGTAATAGAGTTGGCCAAACAAGGGATACATACTTAGGCAAAGTTCCAAATGTAGCCCTGGGAACAAGGAGGGAGAAGAGAAATGTTCCTTGACAATCACAAATAATAGTATTTCATTTAAAATACCCTAAAATAGTTTTATGACAGAGACACTAATGGTACAGTAACTCGTGGCTACAAACTTCGGGTCCTCAGATCAGCAGCATCGCCTTCGCCTGGGAGCTTGCTAGGAATGCAGAAGCTCAGGCCTCACCCCAAACCCCCACACCTATGGGATCAGAATCTGCATTTAAACAAGATCCCCAGATGATTTTTATTCACATTAAAGCTTCAGAATCACTCTGTAAAGCTCTGCTTCTCAAATTTGGCTGCACTTTGCTATCATCTTGGGAGTTTAAAAAATTACTGAGGTTCTGATTTAATTAGCATGGGATGCGACATGAGTAGAGAGAGTTTGAAACACTCCCCCCCACCCCGCTCCGCTTCCAGGTAATTCTAATGAGCAGCTAAGTTTGAGAATAATTGCTCTTAAAAATAGAACCCAGGGAGGCCGAGACGGGCAGATCACGAGGTCAGGAGATCAAGACTATCCTGACTAATACGGAGAAACCCCGTCTCTACTAAAAAACACAAAAAACTAGCCGGGCGGGGTGGCGGGCGCCTGTAGTCCCAGCTACTCGGGAGGCTGAGGCAGGAGAATGGCGTAAACCCGGGAGGCGGAGCTTGCAGTGAGCTACTGCACTCCAGCCTGGGCGACAGAGCGAGACTCCGTCTCAAAAAAAAAAAAAAAAAAAAAAAAAAAAAAAGAACCCAACATCATCATCATTGTGCAATAATAATAATAACGTGAAGAAGAAGTTATATTTTGGGACAATGAAGACTTCAGAAAGCACAGATGGAAGCAAACGTAAGAACTGTAATTAATGGAAGTATTTTGTGCATAATAACCTTTACACTGATCGGTTTATCAGGTTAACAGAATGATAAGGGGATGGAACAGCAGTGGTGGTGGAGAAGGATAAGAAATGAAAAAAGAGGGGAGGCTTGGTAAGCTAGACCCTGGGAAGTACAAAAACACAGGGCCCTTGATAGCAAAGGTTCAGTATATAGACTAGTGTGGTAAACAAGGAGTCAATTCACCTTTGGAAAACTGAGGCTCCTGGAAACTACAAGTGGTACTGTTGTCTCTCCTGTCCTATGGAGGGCATTGCTAGATGTGTGTGTCACCTAAGAAAGTCATACAAAGAAAGGGGAAAGGCCAGGTATTATAACTGCCTTAGCCTGAATCCTCATCATCTCTTGATTGTTTTATAACACTGAACTCCTAACTGGTATTCCTGTCTCCCTCTCATCATCCCACTACCTACATGCTGCCGGAGTGATCTTTCTAAAGTGTGATTCTAATCTTATTCCTTTTCTTAAAAGGAAACACTCCAAACACATTCCATTTCATGAAACATCACCTCCTTAGCATAAAGGGTATGAAGGAAAATAAGATTTATTGAGTATTAGGTATTTCTTTTATTCCTCAAACAAGATATATGAGATAGGTTTTGTTGATCCCATTGTACAGATGAATAAACTAAAAGTTTTTTTTTCAAGAGGAGAATAATGGCAGAGACAAAATTGGAACTCTGATCTACCTGTATCTTCACTACCTCTCTAGCATGGAACATAAGACCCTTTGTTATCCAACAGTCTTTCTGTATTTATCTCCCAACCTTCTTCCCATATTATAGATGCCCCTACAGACATTTAACATTTCCAAACATGTCGTGCTTATTGCTATTTCTTTAAAAATTAATTTTCTTTTATGCCTCTATGCTTGTGAAGATGGTATTTCTTGTTTCTGGAATGCTCTCTTTTTAAAAAGAAATCTTTTAACAATTACATAGCATTTCAAGTTCAAACCCCTCAAACCCTAATTGAGCGAGTTTGGGGAGTGCCTTGTGTAGGAAGCATCTCCTACACAAGGCACTCCCCAAACTCGCTCAATTAGGGTTTAACTCTATTTCTTTGGTGTGATCATTGTACTTTCCATATATCCTATTCACTTTTGATATGTTTTATAATTATTTTGGTATATCTTTCCCTATTTATAAAATGGGGTTCTTGCTGATGCAAATCATGTCTTATTCATTTTCATAATCAGCATATTCTTCACCTTAGGGTCTACATCAGTCAGTTTGGCCTAAGTTATGCTGTATAAGAACGCCTTAAATCTCAGTAGCCTACAACAGCAAAAGTTTGTTTCTTCCTTATATCGTAGGTATGACGTGGCTCTGTTTCATGCTACCTTTACTCCAAGACCTAGGTTGATAGAACAGTTTTCACCTGGAATATGGCTGGTTTGCGACAGAAAGAAAAGTGATCAGATGATCCATGACACTGAACATTTTATGCTTGGAATTGATACATACCACTTCTACTCATATTCTGTTGGCTAAAGCAAGTTGCGTGGCTCCTGCTTTAACAGTGTAGCCTGCTAAACTACCCTGCTTATTCAACAGTTCCATGATATACAATTTTAGCAGGGCCATGATATATAATTTTACCACAGAGATGGACACTTCAACTTATATAGCCAAGTGTGATGTCAATGACATAGGGATATCCCTACAGTGAGAGGAATCAATAAATAGCACCATGTACTACAGGGTCACCTACACTGCAGGAAATTCACCTGTTCTTCACACAATGAAATTGCATTTTATGCAAATGTTAAAATGTTGCATTGTGTTCGTGTGGTATTTAAACATTAAAATGTTAATAAAATCCTACTATAAACATAAAATTTGAAAGAATGAAAATTTCTGATATCTAAAAATTCACCCCAAATTACACAATTTCACAACTGTAAGGCCAAGTGAATTGAAGACTCTGCCTTACTGCCCCGTGGCAGCACTATTTTAGATAGTACATGAAAATAACATCACCTTTCATCAGGACTAGTCTAGACTTTTTTTTTCTTTTTTTATTGAGACAGAGTCTCTCTCTTGTTGCCGAGGCTGGAGTGTAGTGGCATGACCTCGGCTCACTGCAACCTCTGTCTCCGGGGTTCAAGTGATTCTCCCGCCTCAGCCTCCTGAGTAGCTGTGACTACAGGTGCATGCCACCACACCTGGCTAATTTTTATAGTTTTAATAGAGACGAGGTTTTACCATGTTGGCCAGGCTGGTCTTGAACTCCTGACCTCAGGTCAGGACTGGCCTTTAACTGTATGAGTCATCAGAGAACAAACTCCTTATACACAATTTCACTGATTGCAGACACACAATGCATGTTTCAAACTCATCCACCACTCTTGACTATTAAAAATGGAATTCCCAATTTCAACCCTCATATGACCACTAAACCACTTCCACAGAGACATCAAAGCAAGTTCAAGTGCTTCTTCTCATTCACATAAGAATATAAATATAGAGTTAAGATAACAGAGTTAGTGTTGAAGATTAGATGTGTTACAACATCAGGTTTTAAAATCAGGATTGACAGCATTTTCCTGGCTAATACAAAAAAAAAGTGAAGTCCTAATTCTACTTTCCATTATCCAGCCAATTAACAAGCCAATTATGTGGCCTCAGAAGGTTTTTTCCTTGTCAACATTTATCAAGTAAAATCTTGGTCTAAGAAGGTTAAACTCTGCTTAACAAACGCTACCAAAAAAAAAAAAAAAAAAAAAGAAAGAAAGAAAGAAAGAAAGAAAGAAAGAAAAAGACTTTTTTTCTGTCAAATATCTATCTTTCATATTAACATAGCACTATCGTGGACACATTCATCCCAGAGTATATTTATATGTTAATATGTGACAATTTAAATGTGTTTAATTACCATGAAACCTGCTCTTTCTTGTGCTCTAAATGTTCCATGAACATCCTCATATGCCATGTTGCTCCTACAAATAGTGTGACGTTCCTTTGAAACATGAGCTGATAACATACAATTATTACAGCAATCATTCTGAAGGTAAATTAGACAAGGCATTTTTGCCCAAACATGAGCAGTTAACTTAAATAAGATAATTAAATATATGTTTTATTCCTAAATACTTTATTTAAATCTTTACAGAAATAACCAAGACACTCAGCATATTAGATGTCCGAAAACCTTAAGACCGTTCAACAAGTTTATTTTTCAATCTGTCTTGCATATTTGACTTTTTGTGCATTATTGAACATCAAATCTCTTCTTTTAACAGATTTTAATGAAGAATCTGGTACATTGCAGGTACTGGGCTAAGCATTTGCTATGGATTATTTCACTCACGTTAGGAGTATCAGGAAATAATTACTCTGAAAGTTATTCTTAAGTCAGGCCCATGAAGGATCCATGGGATTTATCAGGAATAGGTGAGCATTTTAGGGAGAAGGTACAGATGGGTAAAAGCCTTCAGAGGGCAAAAATCTTAGCATGTTCAAGCTGAATGTCACAGGGACACACTGTGAGAGGGAACAAATGGATCAAGTAAAAAATGCCACGGCCTTTGATGGAGATAATGAGCTAACCCACATTTTCTGTATCTAATTTATGTGTCCATTGGTATTTATTTTAAAAGAAACCACTGCTCTTTTCCTTGTGTTTACTACAGACATAGAAGAAAATTTTGTGGTAAATATTCTGCAACAATCAATCTAGCAAGCAGAATTATAAAATGGGTCATGTTTTTCAAATTTCTGCCAATCAGACTGAGGAGCACATTCTTTAGGCATATGATTTGTTTTCAGGTAATTCTTTATGTGCTTTATCTTAATACTGATATCCTGGTATCTTGAGGGTTTCTTTATGTTGACAATAGCCCCACACACATTTTGAAAGGCAATAAATCCAATCTGTGTAAAGTGGATTTCTTTCTAATAGAATACTCTACCATCATAATATTGTTTAACACAATGTAGAATTCTCATTAACTTCAGAAGAATGTGTACTTAACAAAGCAGTCAAATAGTGTCTTACGCTTAAATATGCAATTTGATACTTTCCCTGTCCTTCTCATGTTAATTACTGAATATCAGGCACTTAAGTAATGTTAATTCCTTGGGTATATCTTCACTGAAATATGTACTCCCTTTAAAGATTTTATTAAAACTTTCAGAATGTTCAACTCATTTCAATCTCTCTTCCATGTCTCTTATTAAAGCCCTAGTTGGATAAGCTTAGGTTTGTCTGTGGTAACCAATAATTCATTCCAAAATAATAGTGCCTTGAACAACACAGAAGTTCACTTCCGTCTCATCCATATTTAGTCGGCATGGAAACTCCATGTCTGCCAAGGCATCTCCAGATTCATCGAGGACCCGTCACAAACATCCTCCTATATTCCTTTTCACAATCATTATTAGCCCACTACCTTATAGTCAAGATGATAGTGTTAGCTTCAGCAATCCAATCCACATTCCAGTCAGCAGGAGGATGAATGAGACGGGAATAAGTGGTAAAATGTCTCTGAACGTGGTTACTAGAAAGCTCACGCCGCCATTTTCTTTACACATAATTGAACAGAACTTTGTCACAAAGACATACCTGGCCAAAAGAAAGACTGGGAAACATAATCTTACTTCCACACAGCCATGTGCTCTGGTAAACTCAGGGATTCTATTACTAGAAAAGAAAAATAAAATAGATTTTGGAGTAGACAAACATCTCTGGTACAGAATATGTTCTGAAATCTAAAAATAAATAAGTAATGTTATCCGATATGTAAAATGATGTATGCCTTTTCTAAGTCTTGGCTATTCTCCTCTTCCCTGCACTTGTCACCCACCACTCATCCTATAGCTCTTACTCCAAATGTTCAAGCATTTCTATGATTTTGTGATGTGTGGCTCGATGGAAGAAATGTAAATTATATGTTTACTACATTTTGAGATGGAATTTTGCTCTTGTTGCCCAGGCTGGAGTGCAATGGCCCGATCTTGGCTCACTGCAACCTCCGCCTCCCGGGTTCAAGTGATTCTCCTGCCTCAGCCTACCAAGTAGCTGGAATTACAGTGTTCGACACCATGCCCAGCTAATGTTTTGTGGGGTTTTTTTGTACGCTTAGTAGAGATGGGGTTTCACCATGTTAGCCAGGCTAGTCTCAGACTCCTGACCTCAGGTGATCCACCCGCCTCAGCTTCCTAAAGTCCTGGGATTACAGGCATGAGACACCGTGCCCTGCCTACTACTTTTTGAAATAAGTGTTTTTTACCTAGAGTTCCCATTCTAGTCACCAACGTATAAGAGTAATTCTCTTTGGGGTCTAAAACTTCACAATTTATCAAAGATTATTCCAAGAGGATATCTTTTATTGAAGTAAAATTCGCATAACACAAAACTTAGCATTTAAACATTTTTATGTATTATTCAGTGGCATAGTACAGTCACAATGCTGTGCACCCATCATCACGAGCTAATTCCAGAACATTATCATTTTTCCAAAAAGAAGCCTCCTGTGCATCAAGGAATCATCCACATTTCCCCTTCCCATCAACTCTTGAAATCACTAATCTGCTTTCTATGTCTATGGATGTGCCTATTTTGTACATCTCATATAAATGCAATTATACAATGTGTGGCCTTTAGTGCCTAGCTTATTTCAATTAGCATAATGTTTACAAGGTTAATCTATGTTGTAGGGTGTATCAGCACTTCATTCCTTTTTATGGCCAAATTAATATTCTATTGTGTGAATATACCACATCTTGTTCATCCATTCATTAGTTGATGGGCACATGGATTGTTTCTACTTTTTGGCTATTATGAATAGTGCTGCTACAAATATTTGTGTACAAGTTTTTATGAAGACATATGGCTTCATTTCTCTTGACTATATACCCAGAAGTAGAATCACTGGATCGTATGGTAATTCTATGCTTAATTTTTTTTTAGGAACTTCCAAATTATTTTCTGCAGTGCGTGAAACATTTTTACATTCCTACCAGCAATTTATGAGTGTTACAGTTTCTCTGCATCCTCACCAACACTTATTTCCTGTTTTGTTTTTAATTATAGCATCCTAGTGAATGCAAAATGGCATTTTTTTCTAGTTTTGACTTACATCTCCCAAATGCTTAATGATGTCGAACATCTCTCATGTGTTTGTTGACCATTTGCATATCTTCTTTGGAGGAATGTCTATTTGAGTCATTTGCTTAATTTTTAATTGGGTTGCTTGTTTTTTTGTTGTTATTTTTGAGCAGTAAAACTTCTTTATGTATTTTGGATCAGTCTCTTATCAGATATGTGAGTTGTGAATATTTTCTACCATTCTGTGTGTTGTCTTTTCACTTTCTTAATAGATATCTATTTTTGTTGTTGTTGTTGCTCATGCTTTTATTGTCACATTTGGGAAACCACTGCCTAATACACAGTCACAAAGGTTTACATGTTTTCTTCAAAGAGTTTTATAGTTTTAGCTTTTGATTTGATTCTTTTTGATGCTGTTGTAAATGAAACTGTTTTCCTAATTTCATGTTTGTATTGTTCATCGCCAGTGTATAGAAATACAGCTGTTTAGACTGGGTGCGGTGGCTGACACCTGTAATCCCAGCACTCTGAGAGGCCAAGGCGGGGGGGTGAATCACTTGAGGTCAGGAGTTCGAGGCCAGCCTGGCCAACATGGTGAAACCCCATCACTACTAAAAATACAAAAGTTAGCTGGGCATGGTGGTGTGCACTTGTAATCCCAGCTACTTGGGAGGCTGAGGCAGGATAACCACTTGAACCCGGGAGGCAGAACTTGCCATTGCAGTGAGCCCAGATCGTGCCACTGCACTCCAGCCTGGGCAATGGAGCGAGACTCTGTCTCAAAAAAGAAATACAACTGCTTATTGCGTGTTGATTTTGTACCCTGCAACTCTGTTAAACTTGTTTATTAGCACAAATTGTGTTTTTATGTGTGACTCTTTAAGTTTTAGTTTTACTTCTCTCTTTCCAATTCGGACACCTTTTTTAAAATTGGCTAGTTGCCCTGTGTAGGACTTCCATACGCTATTGAATAGAAGTGGTTACAGCAGATATCTTTGTCTTTTCTCTGTTCTTACAGTAAAAGCTTTTAATCTTTCACCATTGAGTATGACGCTAGCTGTGAGATTTTCATAAATGCTCTTTATCAGATTAAGGTAGATAACCTCCATTCTTACTTTGCTGGTTGTTTTATCATGACAGGTTGTTGGATTTTGTCAAATGTTGTTTCTGCATCAATTGAGTTGACCATGTGCCTCGTTTCCTTCATTCTATTAATACGGTTGTTGCATTAGCTGGTTTTCATATGCTAAGCCGCCTTTGCATTCCTGGGATAAATTCCACTTGGGCATGGTGTATAATTCTTTTAATATGCTACTGAATTCATTTTGCTGGTACTTTGTCAAGGAGTTTTGCATCTACATTCATAAGGGATATTAGTCTGTAATTTTTTTCTTGTGATGTCATTACCTGGCTTTGGTATCAGGGTAATATTGGCCTCATAGAGTGAGATGATTCGTATTAGCCAAAATATGAAAACAACCTAAATGCCCATCAATGGATGAATGAATGAAGAAAAGATTACATATTTACTATATATGTATATATTATATATTTAGTGTTATGTATTACTTACCTATATATATCAATATATGGGGAACAGAATTAGTTAAGGCTTTTTGTCGGATGATGATAAATTCAGAAAAAGCAGAGAGTAGTGTGAAGTGGCAAATTCAAAGCAGCGCCCAGACAGGCTGATGGAGATATAATTTTAAATCAAAGAATTCCATAAGTGACATGAAAATTCAAGCAAGGATGATTTAAAGGGAAAACAGGAGATGCCTATAGTGTAGGTATGCGGATTGACAGAGGTTGTTTTAAATATACCTCTGACCTCTGACCTCTGACCTCAGTCATGGGCAACCAGACAATCCACATAGTTTAAGTTAATGATAGTCATCTCATATTGTTTTTTGAGAAAATATCGTATATGGAGTAGAAGTAACTAAATGTTTAATGGTTAGAATTTTCTATTTTGAAACATGAGTGAGAAACTAATTGTAGATAGTAATAAATGGCAATAGTATACTACCTATGCACAAGAAGACATATTATATTTTATCATAGAGAGAAATTATGTACCTTTCTGTCACCTGCCTATGCCAAAACAGTGGTAACCATTCCAGTACATTTAAAACCATACATCAAGAGTTTTCTCTTTCTAGCAGAAATTCAGAAAGAGTTTTAAACAAATATCTCTACAAGGATAGATGGGGGGTACAAAGCAAAAATGTTTCCAAGTAATATTTGCTTATTTCCAAATTTTAGATCCATCATCAATGTATTTACCACCAAAAACTGCAGGAAGGCAGGCAGACAGGCAGGAAGGAAGGAAGGAAAGAGACAGAACCATCACCTCTAAAGATAAAGTTAAGAGATAAATTACACAAAGTTTTTGAATAATTAAAATAAGTGTTTCACCTCCCAGGTCAACTATGAAGAGTATGCTGAGGTGTATTGTTGGTGTTATTCTTTAAGCATTTGTTATTCTACATGAACATATGTGCTGTTAAAATCTAATGAGCCGAAGATTACCGGAGATAACCTATAGTCTGGCCAAATTATAACTATTGCCTCAACAAAGTAAGAGGGGCACATTCCAGAGAGACTGTGGGTTGCTGCTCCCAACAGGAAGGAAGGAAGAGCCTTTGGTAAGATTTGGGCTCCTGCTGAAGGATTTTGTGGAGAGTCTCAGGGAAGTGGGGATCAGTTCTGGACTGGTTTTAGTTTTTCTAAGGTAAGATCAGAAGAAGCAGGGATTAGTTAGGGATTGAGTATTGTCATGAGTCAAGGACAATTTAGTTATTGGGTATCCCCCAGTAACAGATAAGAACGGCAAAGTGTACCTGGGAGCATCATTAGCAAGAAAACACTCAGTTGGAGGCAGAAGGTGGAAAGGATGGTTGTCATGACATTAAAAACTACTACACAGCTTTGGGAGGACAAGTGTGCCCTGTTAATTTTGCAATTAATATTATGTGTCTGTCCTCCCAGCATGATTAATGACAGACCTGCTTTTTTTTCCTGTTTTAGTCCAAGACATTTTATTTTTTCAACCTCGGACAAGGTTTTAGTATTTTAGTGTATATATTCTAGCTGTCTGTTGAATGTCATACATAATTAAGACCTTGTTTAGTTTTTAAATGGCATTAAATCTTCAGTACAAAAGCAGAATAACAAAGAAACTTCTACTCTTCTGGTTAAATTTAAATTCTCTTTTAAAAATTGACAAGGAAGTAAAAGTCTCTGGGATCTCCTTTTCTCTATCTTGATCATTGATTCTTAGAGGGCATAAAACAGGGTTAATCAAGCTTTGCCTCTAGCAGCTATGCCATGCTTTAAAAAAATCCTGCACACTAGTAAAGTGCTAGTTTCATGCGAAGCATGATCATAAATAAATTGTCTCAGGGTATCTGCAAACTCCTTGAGGGCAAGGATCTTGTTTTACTCACATTTGTACCCACTCACAGCTTATACAAGGTCTTGTATATATGAGCCTCAATAAACATTTGCTGGATTGAATCCTATTTGAAAAAGAACGTTGAGAGCACTATATAAAAGACTGAATATATTATAAGATGAGAAAGAGAGAAATGTTGATCTTAACTGTACCTGGAAGTGTGTATGTCATTTTAATGCTTTCCCAAAGGCTAGGGGATAATCAATCTCTCTAGATAAAACCATGTTCTTTACCTCAAAGGGAAGGTGAGTTTCCACAAAGATTTAGTGAAATAATGTACTATCCTTCATTGAATGTCTTAAAATTATGTCTTCGTCATATTTCTCACCAATCTGTCTAAAATTTATTAAATGTAGAAGTATCTACCACCCTGTAGAATTATAATAATAGTATTCATCCTTATTACTTAGCATATTAACATTACAGTTATAACTATCCAACCAATAACTTAGTATTTATTATATAAAAACATAGTTTCCTGTCATAGATCCTTGAAAACAAAGTCTATTGATAATGATAACCTTTCCTATGTTTGCCCTTTTTGAAAAGCCATGTCTATGATCTGCAGACTATTAGATAATAGTATGTATTTGTTTTGTTTCATTTTTTAAAATCTATTTTCCTTAAAACCTGCTTGTTTAAAGAATGAAAAAACTTTGAATTGAGCCTGTATCCACAGTTTGAACAGCATGTATACGTATATATATTCATATATATATACACACATATATATACACACACACACACATATATATATTCACATACACCTATATATTCACACAAACATATCTATACACACATACATACTGGTAAGCAATTAGATAGGTTTCACGGTAATGTGTTCAAATATATATATATGGTGTATATATATACAAATATATATATATACACACACACATCAATATATAAAAATCTATGACAGTGCAAACAATCCAGAAATCTCTTTGGTCTTGGGAATACTGGACATGATTTCATGGAGGCTACATGTGAGCTGAGTATTGAGGAAGGGGATACTCCATTAAACGGCAGGAAAGATTTTTTAAGGAAGAAGATGATGTGAATAATGAATAGAGATGAGAAAATCCTCTGGAAATTTCAAGTTATCCAGTATTGTGTGGAGTGGATTTTAAGGTTAATTTGTGTCAGATATGCTGAAAGCCAGTTTTAATTTAGGTTTCCCTCAGAGTTGATCCTGAGACAAAGACTTGGATGCAGGTAGTTCATTTGGAGATTAATCTCAGAAAGGGTAAATAAGGAAGTGAGAAAGTGAAGAGAGAAGAGCTAAAAAAAAAAAAAAAGTTTATTGTGGGCAACTGAGGCCCAATTCCTCTAGGAATCCTGGAAAACCATGTGGAATACAGTATAGAATTATTCTACTAGAAGATGAGGAAGCTAAGATATTTATCTGCCAAGTCTCACTCCCTGTTGATTGAGGGTTGAGGAATAAGGGCTACTACACCACCACACTTTTGGGTTACAACTGAAGGCAGCTAGTCAAGCTCTCAGGTTGCTGGAGAAATCCCCCAGGTAGATAAGGAGAAACATGGTTGCTCGGGATGAAAATCTGACATTGGGCTGGGAACTCCCTCTGCACTTCAGGTGAACTCAGACGAGCTGAGAGTATATGAGAAAGTGCATCAACAAAGTCTATTACAGAGGTCTTGGTGGTTAAACTGATAATTTTCAGAATGCGATGGAGGTGTTGAAGCTAGGTGAGAAACTGAACGTTATGACGACAGGTGTATTAAGAAGATGCACATAAGATATTACCTTCCGAACTTACCTTCCAGGATATGGGGTAAACACTAGCGAGCAGCACAACCAGATGTAGAACTGTGAATATAATTTACATAATGGTAATCAATCTTTGAATAACTTGTGTTGTGGGTATAGTGGGTCACAGTGAGAATGAAAAGAAGAAACATTCTGGAAATGGTTTCAAGAAAACAAGTTTAATGATAATTGATGGGACCATGGAGTAATAAGGGGGTTGAGAAGTAATAAGAAGTTAGAAACTTTTTATTAGAAGTAGATAACTGTTTTTGTTGTTGTTGTTGTTGTTGTTGTTTGTTTTTGTTTTTGTTTTTTGAGCCGAAGACATTTGGAAATTCACAGAAAGGCAGAGAATATGCAGCTTGGGGGTGGGGGGCAGGTACAGAGAAATGATGAAATTAGATTTTTTTCTGTCAATTAAGAAGTATAGGGACATTAAGTTTTTTTCTGATTCCCTCCAGTCTCATTTCCATTTCTGGTTTCATATATAGTTCTCAATTTTGGCTACCCATTTAGAACCACCTGAGGGGTCGTGTGAAAATCGTGATATCCAGGCTTCTCTCCAGCTCAATTAAATCAGACTCTCCAGGAGTAGCATCCAAGATTCCACAGTTTTTAAAGCTGCCAAGGTGTTTCCAATGTGCAGCCATGATTTAAAACCATTGGATTGTATTAATAAAGTATTTAAGAAGTTCCACTTTAATACTATATATCAATTCACCAGTTCTAATTCTGGCTTTGTCTTGGTAAGCAGGTTTTTATTTTCTCCTGGAAACTATTATTTTTCTTATTCAACCACTGTGGTAACTACACCCTGTGGCCTTGATAACTTTCCCCAGCACCCAAACCCTCTATTTTGTGCCAATTTTCTCCAGCCTTAGCCAACATCTGAACTTTAATCCTAAGGTTCAAGCTTTGTTGTCTAGTGTCTCTGATGCCAATAGCCTGCCAGCCTGAATGTCTTCATCAAAGTCCTGTGTCCAATCTGTAGCCAAAGGACAGCCTCTAATTAAATCTACTGCAGCTAAAATTCCTCCAAAGTTCAGAACTAAAGTAAAAGATTTGTTTCTCCTCACCAACTGGTATATTTCTTTCTATTATGTAATAATGAAATTATTTCTGTTATGAATAATGCCTGACTTCAAACTATTCTACAGGTCTACAGTAACCAAAACAGCATGTACTGGTACAGAAACAGACACACAGACCAATGGAACAGAATGGAAAATGCAGAGATAAAGCCACACGCCTAAAACCCATTATATTTCCCTTTTCTACAAAAGCTGGAGAAGCTTTAGTTTTAGATTTTTGGAGATGTGAAATTAAAATTTGTGAAATACGTGTTATCAAAAAAGCAACCTGACAAGGTAGGGCATCTCTTCCAGCTTGTGAATATCCTGGCCCATCTCTACTAGCCACAGAATATACTGAACCCAAGAGATGCAGCCTCCCACAACTTCATGCTTCTTCTTCCTCAACAAACATATAAACTTCTCCTGCATTTATGTCAACCTTGCCTCTTTACTCTTGCTTCAGCATATGAAATGGTTTTCTTTATACTTTTTCCTCGGGGGTTTTGCTTCTCTAATTAACTTCTCCCTTCAATTAATTAGAGATCAAAAATGCTATTTGTATATTTCATCTTTAAAACAAACAAACAAAAAACAGTCAAACAAAAATCTCTTTTTTTACCCTATATTTTCCTCAAGGCAATTTTACTGTTTCTCTTTCCCTTCTCTGCAAAAAAATAGAGTACTCATATGAAATCCCAAAAACAGTCTGAATAGCTGAAGCAATCCTAAGCAAAAGGAACAAATCTGGAGGCATCACGCTGCCTGACTTCAAACTATACTACAGGTCTACAGTAACCAAAACAGCATATACTGGTACAGAAACAGACACACAGACCAATGGAACAGAATGGAGAACCCAGAGATAAAGCCACACGCCTAAAACCATCTGATCTTCAACAAAGTCAATGAAAACAAGCAATGGGGAAAGGGCTCTCTACTCAATAAATGGTGCTGGGATTGCTAGTGAGCCATATGCAGAGTGAAACTGGACCCCTTTCTTTCACTATATGCAAAAATTAACTAGGGATAGAGTAAAGATTTAAACATAAAACCTCAAACCATAAGAATCCTAGAAGAAAATCTAGGAAATGCCCTTTTTGATACTGGCCTTGGTGAAGAATTTTTGGCTATGTCCCCAAAAGCAACTGCAACAAAACAAAAATTGATAAATGGGAGCTAATTAAACTAAAGAGTGTCTGCACAGCAGAAGATACTCTCAGCAGAGTAAACAGATAACCTACAGAATGGGAGAAAATATTTGCAAGCTACTCATCCGACAAAGGTGTCATATCCAGAATCTATAAGGTACTTAACCAAATCAACAAGCACAAAACAAATAACCCGATTAACAAATGGGCAAAGGACATGAACAAGCACTTTTTTTTTTTTTTTTTTGAGACGGAGTCTCGCTCTGTTGCCCAGGTTGGAGTGCAGTGGCATGATCTCGGCTCACTGCAACCTCCACCTCCTGGGTTCAAGCAATTCTCCTACCTCAGCCTCCTGAGTAGCTGGGGTTACAGGCACCCGCCACCACGCCTGGCTAATTTTTTGTATATTTAGTAGAGACGGGGTTTCACCCTGTTAGCCAGGATGGTCTCGATCTCCTGACCTCGTAATCTGCCCGCCTCAGCCTCCCAAAGTGCTGGGATTATAGGCGTGAGCCACTGCCCACCAGCCTGAACAAGCACTTTTTAAAAGAAGACATGCATGCAGCCAACAAGCATATGAAAAAAAAAAAATGCTCAACATTCCTAATTATCAGATAATTGCAAATCAGAACCACAGGAAGATACCATCTCATACCAGTCAGAATGGCTACTATTAAAAAGTCAAATAATAACAGATGCTGGCAAGGCTGCAGAGAAAAGGAAACACTTATGCACTGCTAGTGGAAATGTAAATTACTTCAGCCACTGTGAAAAGCAGATTGATTTCTCAAAGAACTTAAAGTACAACTAACATTCAATCCAGCAATGCCATCACTGGGTATGTACCCAAAGGAATATAAGTCATTTAACCAAAAAAACCCACATGCACTCATATGTTCACTGCAGCACTATTCATAATAGCAAAGACACGGTCTCAACCTGGGTACCCATTAACTGTGGATTGGATAAAGAAAATGTGCTACATATACATCACGGGATACTATGCAGTCATAAAAAAGAACAAGGTCCTGTTCTTTGCAGCAACATGGATGCAGCCAGAGGTCACCATCCTAGGTGAATTAATGCAGGAACAGAAAACCAAGTGACGCATGTTCTCACTTATAAGTGGGAGATAAATATTGGGTACCCATGGACATAAAAATGTAAACAACAGACACTATGAACCACAAGAGGGGAGAGAGTGGGGCAAGAGTTGAAAAACTATCTACTGGGTACTACGCTCATGACCTGGGTGATGGGATCTGTATCCTAAACCTCAGCATCGTGCAGTATACCTAAGTAACAAACCTGCACATGCACCCCCTGAATCTAAAATAAAAGTTGAAATTATAAAAAAGAGTAGTCTATATTCAATTAATTCACTTTTCTAACATATTATAGTCTGGTTTATGACAAGTCTTCTTTCCTGAAGCTGCTATTGCAGAGGTCCCCAGTAACCTTCCAGTTGCTAAAACTAAAATGTTTTTGCTCCTTGCCTGACTTGTCCTTTCCACAACGTTTAACAATTTTACTTATTTTCCCTTTGAAACCTCTTCTCCACTATGTAGAGTGACATCATTCTCTCCTGCCTCTCTAGTTACTCTGTGTCAGCCTCTTTACAAGCTTCATTCCCTCTCCTCTCACCCTAAGCATCCTTTTCCACAAGAATCCCAATCTTGTCACTCTTCTAAACTTTATTTATTTTCCTTTAGTTAATTAGTACATATTGTTGACTTCAAGATCCTTAAATCCAACACAAATCTTTTGTCTAAATTCTAGATCTGCATATTTAACTTCCTCTGCATATATCATAAACACCTCAATTTCAACCTGTTACTTTCCAAGACTTTGCCACCTCTAGCACTCTACTGAAACTACTTCGAAGAGATGTCCAATGCTTTCTTACTTGAAAATCCAATTGGCATCCCCTCTTTATGAAATATTTTTGACTTCCAGGTTTCTATATTCTCCTATATCATATTCTTCCTCTCTGAACATTTTTCCTCTCTCTTTTACATACTTCTCTTTTCTAACTTGCTCTCTAAGCCTAGTTATCCCTCCATATTCTATCCTAGTGCAGTTAATATACGGATACCACCGACTGAGGGAAATCCTCAGGCCTGGGGTAGTATAGCAGGAGCATGTGTATTGGAAAGAAAGTTATTTTTCAAGATACTAATTAAGGAAGAGTTAAGAAAAGGCTGACATGACCCATGGTGAAAGGATGACGTGTCTCTGCTTAGGCTTTAGTCATAAATGGGAGCACTTTCTGGACCAACTGTAATAACAGTCATTGTCTTCAACTCTCAAATTTTTCTGAACCATACTGAGTCACAGCTATTGAGAGAAGACTGAGGCACAGACAAATAAACTGTAGTTTGCTATTTATTTGTTAGCTACTTGAAGGCAGAATTCATTTTTTCATCTCTAAATTTCCAACATCTAACACACTACTTGATCATTGTAAAAAATTTTTAAAGTGTTTTGAAAACAAAAGAATGATTCAAAAGCCCTCAGGGAACAGTTAATGAGATATTTGTGTTTTCCTCCTACACAGCGTTTAGGAGCTCGAAGGCAAGAGCAGAGAAATAGTGTGGTGGTGACATACAATGTTGATAATTTGCAAGGCGGGCCCAATTGAAGGGGAAGCAAGTAAAACCAAAAGGGATGTTTCTTAATGGGATGGGTTGAGTTCCAGTGATAGAGAAAAGTATACATTTGATAGAAGCGTGGGTAAAATAAAGGTAAAAAGAGAGTGGACTGTAGTCAGAAGGGGAAATTCAGAGTTTCCAATCTTAGATGAGGAGTCGTCTCATTTTGTGATGAGACAGTAAGTCTCAATTTGTGATGATTCCAGAGCCAACTACACCTATGTGGAGATGAGGTAGGGCAAGGATCCATGATGTCAAATGGTTGGTGAAAAGGATAGTGACAGAAGTAGGATAGTTACTATGATCCAAGTGCTAAAGAAAGTGAGAAAAGTTTCTCTCCCAGCGAGGTAGTATGGCACAGTGATTATGAGTGTGGACTCTGGATTCAGAAGTAGGGTTTTATACATACTTCTCTTGTTTACCAGCTCGGTGACCTTAAACAAGTGACCTTGGGCAAATTGTTTAACCTAGCCAAGCCTAAATATTATCATCTATAAGGCAGAGATAATAGTGTCTATCTCATAAGGTTGTTATCTGTATTAAGTAAGATAATGCAAGCAAATTACTTAGCACATGATGACTGATTCATAGTAAACCCTCAGTAAATGTCAACTGAAAAATATAGACATTGGCAGTAAGGACCGGGCAATAGCACTAAGAGTTGGCTTCGTTTTCAAAAAATAAGATGTGACCAATGTAGGTGTTTAAATTTATTCTAGTCATTGGGTCCAAAAAATTCTTCCCAGGCAGCTGGAAAAAAACCTTGCCAGTGTGATCATGAAACTATTTCTAGTAGTCTTTGAGGAGTACCCTATTTCAGTCTGGGTTCCATAGAAAAGAAATCATAAGACAAATGCTTATTGCTATTACTCTATTGAGGCATGCAATTTCAAGAATCAACAGTGAGAGAAAAGGGTAGTGAGGCAGAGAGTGAAAGCAAATATAAAAAATTATGTTTCCTAGCTGGCCATAGCTTCATAAGCTAACTAATTCATCTTGCCAGATGGCTTGAGAACAGTACTGCCTTTAGACCCAAGCAACACAGAATGTTTGCCTTGAGCCACACACACCACACACATACACACACGCACACACGCACACCCCACAAGTAAACAACACATGTGTGCCTCTTTCCCTAGAGATGCAGCACTCAGTAGTTCTGGCACAGTCACAGCAGGTGTCGTAAATATCTGCTTTCACAACCAATGCCATCCAGATCCCAGAGAAATATCTCCCATCATCTCTTGCCCATGCTCTCTAAATCCTTTAGGGGTTGTCCCACTGCCATCATTAGAGATGAAGTTGAGTCGTACTTCAGACTGCAGGAAAGATTTGAGTGGCAGAAGCACTTAGGCAAGAAAAAAATGAAGTAATTGACTGGCTATATCTCTTCCCTCAGCCTGAATGAAATAGATGTTAACATTACAAAATATTATTTTCCAGTAGTGCCTATTATTTTATTCTTCACTTTTATTTTTTTCCAGTTATAGATCTGGAGATATTCACAAATTAGCAAATTAGCACATGGCCCCAGGTAAACATTTTTCAATATTAATCAATTCATGTTATTCTTAAATTTGTATTTACATAGATATGCATGTAACATGCATAAAGTACGAATCATTTTTTGGAATGACGACTAAATGAACACTGAATGCTAGAAATACAAAGAGTTTTTTTATGATGATATTTCATAAGATTTGATTACAATTTTTAAAAATTACATAAGATGTCAGTTTTATTTGAGTAAGCTTGACTTAAAAATTTTGACACTAATTAAAATGTGTGTTTGTGTTTTAACCTAAAAATATTATTTTGGACATTTTGAAGAAACAAACTTCTTGAAACACAATTAAAACTTTTGATTTTATATTTATTTAAATTGATATTTTAATGCCAATACATCCCAAATTTGTGCACCTTGAAAATAAGTTTACCTGTTAATTCTTTAGATCTTTGCCGCCTATTATGGTGGCCACCTATCGAGCACTTGACATGTAGCCCCTCCAAACTGAGATGTGCAATAAATGTAAAATATGCATTGGATTGTGAACACTTAATATGAAAAAAACAGTGTTTAATAGCTCATTTATATTTTTATTTGTTACATATTGGAATTGAAATACTCTGATATATTGGGTTTTCAATACAATACATTATTAACATTAATTTCAATTGTTTCTGTTTACTTTTTAAATGTAGCTACTTTTTAAATGTGGCTATGTTGGACATAACCAACTTAATTCTGTCAATAGACACAATTTATGTGAAAGTCTTCCTTAAAGTAACATAATTAATGATTTTACTGAAGTGAAAGCAAACAAGATAATTTTTGATAATAAGACAATTTTTATAATGGACTATGAAGAATATAGTTATTTATTTTATCACTAGTTCAAACATCACCAGCCCTAGGTATGTGCAATAAAAATTTAAATTGAGCATCTTTGATATTTTGTGAGCTTTCAGTCACAGGAAAACAACAGGTTTACAGAATTTGTTTTTGTCATTATTACGGGACTGGGAAGTATTTAAATGTCGTTACTGCAAGAACACCCATCCTACACATTCCCCAAGAGGCAGCCCCTTGCCCCACCCCGGTGCTCTTCACACGGGTTTAGGATGGAGACATATATGGATAGTTTACTGAAGAGTGGGGGTAGTGCTTACAAATCATGACAGTGCAGGGCCAGACGAGTCTGTTCCTTCATCTGACTCACTTTCCCTAGGATTACATTAAAAAGGAAGAGTCTTGATGGATATTTTTATTAACCTTACCTCTATCTTTCCATAATTGTTCTGTCCTCTTTGCAGAATTTCCAGGAAACTTAACCTTTTCCCACATGAGAAAAATGTTACACACCTCAGTCCCTTCTTGTCTCTTACCTTCTCCAGTACCTCATACTTTAGAAATGAGATATGTTTCTTGTTTCATGAGATGAGTGACAGAAACAGGTGTCCCGTCCTCGTTCCTCGATTCAGCATCCTCACCAGTGGGAACCTCACAAGTTGCCTAAAAGAAAACTTCTCTTACTAGAGAACATATTAATATTTTGACTCCCTGAGGACACCAAGGGCAACTATTTTAGAGGGAAAGCAAAATTTGGCTGGTTTACACCTGAAAGTCTTTTCTTCCTAATAGCCATAGAGTATGTCTGCTGCTTCCCATTCTCATTCTGTGTTCTTTGTTAATATCGTAACAATATTACCAAATTTGCTGGGATGGCCCCAGTTTATGCCTGTTCTCCTTATATAATTATTAAAACTGCCTCCTTCTGGAGACCCAGGGAGCCAGAAAGTACCAGAGTAATAGCAGAGAGAAAGGAGATTGAGAAAGAAACCCAACAAAGCCATGTATAAACTCCTGAGTCCACCCTCAACCTGTGCATGCATAGTTTGGATCTTACCTACCAAAGACATTAAGGACTGAGCTAACAGATAGACCTCCACCGAGATTCCAAACTGACTGTTGGGTGGTGCACGTGAGGGACAGTTCCAAATATCGTGCAAAGCCTTCAACAACTGTAATGATAGTGGTACCACAGGCCACAGAAGGTAAGTTGAAACTTGCCATCTCAATCTGACCAAGTGAAGTACGTACTATCACAAAAACGTCTTAACTATTTAAAGTGGATGCTAAAATAAAAATATGAGCATCATTTATACAATTTAAACATAGTTTCATAATGTAATATTCAAAATGTCCAGGAAACAATCCAAAATTACTCAGCATATTAAGAATGTCAAACATCTCAACTTACATAGGAAAAGACTCAACAGTTATCAAAAATAAGATGATATAGATATTGAAATTTTCTGAGAGAGACTTTAAAGCAGCTATAATAAGAATGCTAGAAAGAGCAATCGTGAAGACTCCTCAAACACAAAATAAACAGTATCAGCAAATAAACAGAATATATAAAAAAGAAACAGTGAATGTTTTAGAACTTAAAAATGCAGAACTGAAAATTTTTAAAAACCTCACTGAATGTACTTAATAGCAGAGTGAAGGTGACAAAAGAAAGAATTGGTAAAACTGAAGATAGATCAATATAAATTGTCAAGACTGAGCAACAGACAAGAAAAATAGAGTGAATAAAAATAAACAGTGCCACAAGTGTACCTGTGAGACTACAATAAAACGTCTAACATTCATGTCATTGGAGTGCTAGAAGGAAAATGGAAAGAGTGTGGTGCTGAAAAAATATTTGAATAAATATGGCTGAAAACATCCAAGTT
Source organism: Theropithecus gelada (assembly GCF_003255815.1). Classification (NCBI taxonomy): domain Eukaryota; kingdom Metazoa; phylum Chordata; class Mammalia; order Primates; family Cercopithecidae; genus Theropithecus; species Theropithecus gelada. Next base: position 52,327,236 of record NC_037689.1, read on the forward strand.
CTACAAAAGACCTACAAATTCTAGAAAATAAATGAACCCCAATTAGGAATAACCAAAAGAATTCAAGTGCCAACACATTGTAATCCAACTGCTAAAAAACAGAAGACAAAGAAAACTCTTGAAAGCAGCCATAAAAAATAATGCATTACCTGTAAGAGAATGATGATTTAATTGACAATGGATTCCTCTTCAGAAACCATGGTGGCTAGAAAAAAAGAGGTAGAACCATTTTAAAGCACTGGAAGAGAAAAACTTTCAATCCAGAATTCTATATCCAGAGACAATATCCTTCCAGAATAAAGGTGAGTAAAGACATTCTCAGATGAAGGAAAGCTAGAGGATTTGGAGCCAGAAGACCTGTTCTGAAAGACTTTCTAAAGGAAGTTCTTCAGATGAAAGGTGTATGATACCAGAAGGAAACCTGGAACATCAGGAATGAAGGAAGAAAATCAGAAATGGTAAATATCTGGGAAATATAATATATTTTTCCTCTCCTCTTGGATTCTTTAAAATGTTTGTTGGTTAGAAGCAGAAAAATTAACAGTGTCTGAACGGGGTTTCAATGTACATAGAAGTAATATATAACACAATTAAAAATGCAGATGAGGACATCTATATGGTGGTAAGGCCCATATGTGCCAGTTGAAGTGGTGAATATTTACTCTAAATAGATCATGAAAACTACGTATTTTGAAATCTCTACAACAGACAATAATAAAATACACAGATATATAGTTGAAATTATAATAGTTAAAATAGAATACCAAAAAAGTTTAAATAACATAAAGGATATGAGGAAAGAAGAAATGGAGGGACAAAAAAAGAGGGAACACACAAATTAAAAACAATAAAATGGTAGATGTATATCAATAATTACATTATATTTAAATGCTCTAAAATACCAACTAAAAGACACAAATTGTCAGAATGTATCATAAAAAACTTGATCCAGCTCCATGCTCTCTATAAGAAATTCATTTCAAATATACTGGCATAGGTGGCTTAAAATAAAGAGGATAGAAAGTTCTATACCATGTAAACATTACTCAAAATAAGGTAGGAGACACTATATTAATATTAGAAAAAGTAGACTTTGGACCTAATAAACTTCCCAGGGATAAAGATAGATACTACATATTGATAAAATAGTTAATTTGCCAAGGAAACCTAACAATTCTAAATGTGTGAGACCTCAAAAGCACAGGCAACACAGCAGAAATAGACAAATGGGGTCACATCAAGTAAAAAAGATTCTGCCCAGCAAAAGAAACAATAACAAAATGAACGGTAACCCACAAAATGGGAGAAAATATTTGCGAGCTATCCATCTGACAAGGGATTAATAACCAGAATATATAAGAAGTTTAAACAACTCAATAGTAAAAAATAATAATAATCCAACTAAAAATTGAGCAAGAGGTCTGAATAGACATCTTTCAAAAGAAGACATACAAATGGCAAACAGGTATATGAAAAGTTGCTCAATATCATTGATCATCAGAGAAATGCAAATACAAACTACAAGGAGACATCATCTCATCCCAGTTAAAATGACTATTATTCAAAAGGCAAGCAGTAATAGATGCTGGCAAGGATGTGGAGAAAGGGTAACCCTCATGCACTGTTGATAAGAATGTAAATTAGTACAGCTACTACGGAGAACAGTATGGAGGTTCCTTAAAGCAATTCTACTGCTGGTATATATCAAAAGAAAAGAAATTAGTATGCCAAAGAGATATCTGCACTTTCATGTTTGTTGCAGCACTATTCATGATAGCCAAAACATGCAATCAACCCGTCAGTGGATGAATGAAGAAAATGTGGTACATATACACAATAGAATCTTATTTAGCCACAAAAAGAATGAAATTCTGTCATTTGCAACAACATGGTTGGAATTGGAGGACACTACGTCAGGTGAAATAAATCAGTCATAAAAAGACAAATATTGAATGTTCTCATTCATATGTGGGAGCTAAGAAAACTGATCTCATGGAAACAGAGTGAAACAGTGGTTACCAGAGTCTGGCAAGGATAGTGGGAAAGCAGGAACGGTGTAAAGGAGTTGGTCAATGGGTAGAAAATACAGTTGGATAGAAGGAATAAGATTTAGTGTTTGGTGGCACAATAGGGCAACTATAGTTAACTATAATTCATTATATATTTTTAAACAACTAAAAGAGTGGAATTGAAATGTTCCTAACATAAAGAAATGATAGACAGGCCAGGCGCGGTGGCTCACGCCTGTAATCCCAGCACTTTGGGAGGCCGAGGCAGGCAGACCACAAGGTCAGGAGATGGAGACCATCCTGGCCAACATGGTGAAACCCCATCTCTACTAAAATACAAAAAATTAGCTGGGCACAGTGACATGCGCCTATAGTCCCAGCTACTTGGGAGGCCGAGGCAGGGGAATTGCTTGAACCCAGGAGGCAGATGTTGTAGTGAACCGAGATAACACCACTGCGCTCCAGCTTGGCAAGGAGAGAGTGAGACTCCCTCTCAAAAAAAAAAAAAAAAAAAGAACTGATAAACACTACAAGTGAGGGATATCTGAATTATCCTGATTTAATCATTACACATTGTAAGCTTGTATCAGAATTCACATGTACCTCATAAATATGTACAACTATTATGTATCCATAAAAATTTTTAAACTAGTTTAAAAAAATCAAGGCTTAGAAATTTAAAAGAATGGAAATTATCCAAAGCATGCTCTGTGATCATAATGGAATTAAACTAGAAATCATTAACAGACAAATAACAAGAAAATTTCTAAATGTTTGGAAATGGAACAACACACTTCACCATGGGTCCAAAAGGAAGTGTCAAGAAAAATTAGAAATATTTTGAGCTGAACAAAAATGAAAATATAACATATCAAAATGTAGAATGCAGCTAAAGTAGTATTAAAGGGAAATTTATAGCATTAAATGTTTACATTAGAAAAAAGTTCTAAAAGGAATAATCTGAATTTCCATCTTAAAAAAGTGGAGGCCAGGCACAGTGTCTGATGCCTATAATCCTAGCACTTTGGGAAGTCAAAGTGGGAAGATCGCTTGAGCTCAGGAGTTTGAGACCAGTCTGGGCAACATAGCAAGACCTCATTTCCACTAAAAAAAGAAAGAAAAAAAAATTAGCGTGGCATGGTAGTGTGCACTTGTAGTCCAAGCTACTCAGGAGGCTCAAGTGGGAGAATTGCCAGAGCCCAGGAGTTTGAGTCTGGAGTGATCTATGAGTATGCCACTGAAATCCAGCCTGGTCAACAGAGCAAGACTCTGTCAAAAAAAAAAAAAAAAAAAAAAAAAAGAAGAAGAAGAAGAAAAGAAAAGAGGAAAAGAAATTAGAAAAGGAAAAGAAAAATAAACCAAAGCATGCAGAATGAAAATAATACAAATATAAGAGCAACAATCAATAAAATTTAACACAAGAGAAAATCAATAAAACCCATTTGAAAAAATTCAGTAGCATAAATTCCTAGCAAGTCTGATGAAGAAAAAAAAGACCGAAAACACGAATTGCCAATATTAGAAATGAAGAGGATCTATCACTAAAGACCCCATAGACATGAAAAATAAGAGAATATTATAAGCAACTTTGTACACATACATTCAATAACTTGGATGAAATGGATAAATTCCCTAAACACTACAAACCACCAAAACTCACCCAATGTGAACTAGATAATCTGAATGTCCTTATAACCATTAAATAAACCTAACAAAACTCACATGATCTGTATCTTGAAAACTACAAAATGCTGAGAAAGAAATCAGAGAAGATCTAAAGAAATGGAGATGCATACTGTGTTTATGGACTGGAAGAATCAACATATTAAGGGTGTTCATTCTCCCCACATTGTTCAATAGTTTTAAAACAATACCAGTTGAAATTCCAGCAATATTTTTGGTACATATAGACAAAATGATCATAAAACTTATGTGACAGGGAAAATGAAGTAGAATAGCTAAAACAATTTTGAAAAGGAAGAATAAAATGGGAAGAATCACTTTAATCAATATTAAGACTTACTATATAGCTACAGTAATCAACAAAGTGTGGTACTGGAGGAGATGTAAACACATAGATCAATAGACAGAATAGAGCTCCTGCAAATAAACAAATTGGGCATTTAATTTTTGACAGAAGTGCAAAAGAAATCCATGGAGAAGGATAGACTTTTCAACAAAAGATCAATGGTTTGAAACAACTGATCATTCATATGCAAAAAACTTAATTTCAACCTACTTCTCACTTTATACAAGGCTTATCTCAAAATGGATGGTAGATTTAAATATAAACATAGAATTATAAAACGTTTAGAAGAAATCATCTTTGTAACCTGAATTTAGATGAAGAATTCTTAGGACATGAAATGCACAATTCATAAAAGGAAATATAAGTTTACAAAAATTAATAACTTTTGTTCTGTTAAAGACGTTGCTAAAAGAAAAAAGACAATTAGCAGACTGGGAGAAAATATTCACAAATCTCATATCTGACAAATGACATTTACCAGAAGATATAAAGAACTCTCAAAATTCAGCAATAGGAAAATAAATAGCCCAACTTAAAACTGGGCAAAGGACTTCAGCAGACATTTCACCAAAGAGGATGTAAGAATGGCAAATATGTACATGAAAGAATGTTAAATGTCATAGTCCTTAGGGAAATGCAAATTACAACCATAATGAGTTACTACTACACAACTATTAGAACGACTAAAACAGACTGGGCGCAGTGGCTCATGACTATAATCCCAGCACTTTGGGAGGCCGAGGCAGGCGGATCACCTGAGGTCGGGAGTTCGAGACCAGCCTGACCAACATGGAGAAACCTCATCTCTACTAAAAATACAAAATTAGCCTGATGCGGTGGCGGGTGCCTGTAATCCCAGCTACTCGGGAGGCTGAGGCAGGAGAATCGCTTGAACCTGGGAGGCGGAAGTTGCAGTGAGCCAAAATCATGCCATTGCATTCCAGCCTGGGCAACAAGAGTGAAACTCCGTCTCAAAAAAAAAAAAAAGAAAGAAAGAAAGAAAGACTAAAATAAAAAATGCTGTCACTATCAAGTGCTGGTAAGGATACAAAGCAACAAGTATTCTCACACATTTCTGGGGGGAATGCAAACTTGTAGAGACACTCTGGAAAATGTTTTAACAATTTATTTTTTAAAATAAACATACATTTACCATATGACCCAGCAATTCTCATCCTCTGTAAAGAGGTGGATAGTCAATATTTTAAGCTTTGTAGGCTATATGGTCTCTGTCACAAGTACTCTTCCGTTGTTACAGTGTCAAAGCAGCCATAGACATATGCAAATGAATGGTTGTGGCTGTATTTCAATAAAATATTATTTATGAAAACAGGTCGTGAGCCAGATTTGGTCTGAGTGCTGCATGTAGTTTGCTGATCCCTGCCCTAAAGAAATAAAAACTTACATTCACACAAAAACCTGTACATGACTTCATTACAGCGTTAATCGTGATTGCCAAACCCTAGAAACTACCTAAATGTCCTTCAACAGGTGACTGGAAAAACAAACAGTGGTATATTCATTCAGTGGAATACTACTCAATAATAAAAGAGCTAACTGGTGATATGCACAATGATTTGGATGGATCACAAGGGAATTATGGTAAGCATAAAAAGCAATATCAAGGTAATATACTGCATGATTCCATTTATATGGCATTCCCACAAAACAAAAACCACAGTGATGAACAGATCAGTGGTTGCGAGGGATATCTGTAGTAAATACAATAATATGACTATAAAGGCATAGCATTCGGGAGTATACTGCGGTGTTCTGTATACTGTTTGTGGTGCTGGTAGCATAAATTTATGCATATGTTAAATTTCATAGACTTGTACACCAAACCAAAAGCTAATTTAACTTTAAAATAGTTTACAAAATAAAACAGATAATTTTTTTAAGTATTCCATTTTCCTATTAAAGTGTCCCAGTTTATTATTATTATTTTTTTTACTTTTATTTTAAGTTCAGGGGTACAAGTGTAGGTTTGTTGCCTAGGTATACTTGTATTGTGGGGGTTTGTTGTACAGATTATTTCATCACCCAGGTATTAAGCCTAGTACCCATTAGTTGTTTTTCCTGATTCTCTCCCTCTGCCCATCCTCTAGCATCTGTTGTTTTTGACTTTTTAATAATAACCATTCTGACTGGTGTGAGATGGTATCTCATTGTGGTTTTGATCTGCATTTTTCTAATAATAAGTGATGTTGAGCTTTTCTTCATATGATTGTTGTCCACGTGTATATCTTCTTTTGAAAAGTGTCTGTTTGTGTCCTTTGCCTACTTTTTCAAGTGGTTGTTTGGTTTTTTACTTCTAAATCTTTTTAAGTTCCTTATCGATGCTGGATAATAGACCTTTGTCAGATGCATAGTTTGCAAAAATGTTCTCCCATTGTGTAGGTTGTCTGGTTACTGTTGATAGTTTCTTCTGCTGTGAAGAAGCTCTTTAGTTTAATTAGATCTCATTTGCCAATTTTTGCTTTTGCTGCTATTGCTTTTGGCATCTTTATCATGAAGTCTTTGCCCATGCCTATGTCATGAACGGTATTGCCTAGGTTGTCTTCCAGAGTTTTTATAGTTTTTGGTTTTATATTTAAGTCTTTAATCTATCTTGAGTAAATTTTTTTATATGGTGTAAGGAACGGGTCCAGTTTCAATGTTCTGTGTATGGCTAGCCAGCTATCCCAGCACCATTTATTGAATAGGGAATCCTTTCCCCATTGCTTGTTTTTGTCAGGTTTGTTGAAGATTAGATAGTTGTAGGTGTGTGGTCTTATTTCTGGGTTCTCTATTCTGTTCCGTTGGTCTATGTGCCTGTTTTTGTACCAGTGCCATGCTATTTTGTTTACTATAGCCCTGTAGTATAGTTTGAAGTCAGGTAGCGTGATACTTCCAGCTTTGTTCTTTTTGCTTGGGATTGCCTTGGCTATTCAGGCTCTTTTTTGGTTCCATATAAATTTAAAACAATTTTATCTGGTTCTGTAAAGAATGTCAATGGTAGTTTAATGGGAATAGCATTGAATCTATAAATTACTTTGGCAGTATGATCATTTTAAGAATATCGATTTTTCCTATCCATGAGCATGGAATGTTTTTCCATTTGTTTGTGTCATCTCTGATTTCTTAGATCACTTGTAGCTCTCCTTGCAGAGATTGTTCACCTCCCTAATTAGCTTTATTCCTAGGTATTTTATTCTTTTTGTGGCAATTTTGAGTGGAAGTTTGTTTCTGATTTGGCTCTTGACTGTTGTTTGTATATAGGAATGCTAGTGATTTTTGCACTATGATTTTGTATCCTGAGACTTTGCTTAAAGTTGTTTATCAGCTTAAGAAGCTTTTGGGCTGAGACTACGGGGTTTTGTAGATATAGAATCATGTCATCTGCCAACACAGATAGTTTGACTTCCTCTCTTCCTATTTGGATGCCCTTTGTTTCTTTCTCTTGCCTGATTGCCCTGGCCAGAACTTCCAATGCTATGTTGAATAGGAGTAGCGAGAGAAGGCATCCTTGTCTTGTGCCAGTTTTCAAGGGGAATGCTTCCAGCTTTTGTCCATTCAGTATGATGTTGGCTGTGGGGTCTGTCATATATGGTTCTTATTATTTTGAAGTATGTTCCTTCAATACCTAGTTTATTGAGAGTTTCTAACATGAATGCATGTTGAATTTTATTGAAAGGCTTTTCTTCATCTATTGAGATAATTATGTGGTTTTTATTTTTAGTTCTGTTTATGTGATGAGTCACATTTATTGATTTGTGTATGTTGAACCAACCTTACATCCCAGGGATGAAGCATACTTGATCGTGGTGGATGAGCTTTTTGATGTGCTGCAGGATTCACTTTGGCAGTATTTTGTTGATGATTTTTGTATCGATTTCATCAAGAATATTGGCCTGAACTTTTCTTTTTCTGTTGTGTCACTGACAGATTTTCGTATCAGGATGATGCTAGCCTCATAGAATGAATTGGAGAGGAGTTCCTCTTTTTCAATTTCTTGGAATAGTTTCAGTAGGAATGGTACCAGCTCTTCTTTGTACACCTGGCAGAATTCAGCTGTGAATCTATCTATTCCTGGGCATTTTTTTTGGCTTGTAGGCTATTTATTACTGCCTCGATTTCAGACCTCATTATTGGTCGTTCAGGAATTCAATTTCTTCTTGGTTCAGTCTTGGGAGGGTGTATGTCTCCAGGAATTTAGCCATTTCTTCTAGATTTTCTAGTTTATGTGCATAGAACTGTTTATAACATTCTCTGATGGTAGTTTGTATTTCTGTAGGGTCAATAGTAATATCCCCCTTGTTATCTCTTATTGTGTTTATTTGAGTCTTCTCTCTTTTCTTCATTATTAATCTAGCTAGTGGTCTATCTATTTTATGAACAGAGAATTATATTAATATTAATAGTGATGAGAAGAATGTATATTCGGTAGTTTTGGGGTGGGAAATTCTGTGGATAGCTATCAGGTCCATTTGATCCAGAGCTGCGTTCAAGTCCTGATTATCTTTGTTAATTTTCTATCTCGAGAGTCTGTCTAATATTGTCAGTGGGGTGTTAAAACCTCCCACTATTATCGTGTGGGAGTCTAAATCTCTTTGATGGTCTCTAAAAACTTGCTTTATGAATCTGGGTGCTCCTGTATTAGGTGCATATATACTTAGGATAGTTGGCTCTTCTTCTTGAATTGAACCCATTATCATCATGTAATTCCCTTCTTTGTCTTTCATGATCTTTGTTGGTTTAAAGTCTGTTTTGTCAGAAACTAGGATCGCAGACCCTGCTTTTTTGTTTTCCATTTGCTTGGTGTATTTTCCTCTATCCCTTTATTTTGAGCTTACATGTGTCATTGTATGTGAGATGGGTCTTTTGAAGATAGTATACCAGTGGGTCTTGATTCTTTATCCAGCTTGACACTCTGTGTCTTTTACTTAGGGCATTTAGCCCATTAACATTTAAGGTTAGTATTGATATGTGTGGATTTGATCCTGGCATCATGATGTTAGCTAATTATTATGCCGGCTTGCATATGTGGTTGCTTTATGCTGTCACTGGTCTGCGTATTTCAGTGTGTTTTTGTAGTGGCTGGAAATGGTCTTTCTTTTCCATATTTAGTGCTTCCTTCAGGAGCTCTCATAAGGCATGTCTGGTGGTAACAAATTCTCAGCATTTGCTTGTTAGAAAAGGATCTTATTTCTCCTTTGCTTATGAAGCTTGGTTTGGCCAGATATGAAATCTGGGTTGGAATTTATTTCCTTTAAGAATGTTGAATATTGGTCCCCAATCTCTTCTGGCTTACAGGGTTTCAGCTGAGTGGTCCACTGTTAATCTGATGGGCTTCCCTTTGTAGGTGACCTGGCCTTTCTCTCTAGCTGCCTTTAACATTTTTTCTTTTATTTCCATCTTGGAGAATCTGATGATTATGTGTCTTGGGAGTGATCTTCTTGTGGAGTATCTTACTGGGGTCCTCTGCATTTACTGAATCTAAATATTGACCTCTCTAGGTAGGTTGGGGAAGTTCTCACGGATGATATTCTGAAATATGTTTTCCAAACTGATTCCATTCTCCCCACCTCTTTCAGGTACACTAATCAGTTGTAGATTTGGTCTCTTTATGTAGTTCCATATTTCTTGGAGGTTTTATTTATTCCATTTCATTCTTTTTTCTCTATTCTTTCCTGCCTTTCTTATTTCAGAAAGGCAGTCCTCAAGCTCTGAGATTCTTTCCTCCACTTGGTCTATACACCCTTGGGGAACTATGTTTTCTTTTTAGCCAGAGACCAGCTGAGTGGTTGGAGGGGCATTTTGCCTCAAATATAGGACTGTCTCTATGGAGGAGGTACAATATGTTCCAAAGAATTTTGAATGCTACCTCTTTCGGATGCTCCAAAGAGGTAGCATCTGAATGACAAGACCTAATTATTTTTAGTTTCATCAGATTTTCAGTCATGTAAATATTTTATTTTTCCCAATCTTAATTGCTTTCCTTTTCTTTATGGATAGGTGCATGGAGAGGAATTAGTTATATTTCAGCTTGCTATTAATACTTGTGATTGCATTATAAAATTCTCATAATGTGTTTTTCAGCTCTATCAGATTGGTTATATTCTTCTCTATACTAGCTATTTTGTCTGTCAGCCCCTGCAATGTTTTATCATGATTTTTTGCTTCCTTGCATTGGTTGGGTTACAATGTACTTCTTTAGCTCAGTGAACTTTGTTCCTATCCATATTCTGAAGTCCACTTCTGTCATTTCAGCCATCTCAGCCTCAACCCGGTTTCAAACACTTGCTGGAGAGGTGATGCAGACGTTGGGATGCACTGTGGCTTTTTGAGTTTTCAGCATTCTTGCACTTATTCTTTCTCATCTTTATGGGTTAATCTACCTTCAATCTTTGAGGTTGCTGACCTTGGGATGGGGATTTTTTTTTCTTTTAATAGGCTGGCCAAAGTGTCCCAATTTAGATGATATATTATTTGGTTAGCCTATTTATGAACTTTTTCACAACAATTATATTTACTTCTAATTTTATTCCCTGCTTACAGATGAGGAAACTGAACCTACAGTCATCTTACTATTAAATGGTTGTGCTAAGGGCTGAACCAGTGATTTCTGAATGCAAAGTTTAAGCTTGATATGTAAGGCTATCCAGCCTTCCATTGGATGGCTATTCATCAAATCAACAGCCTCCCCTCAGCAGAACTAATCAGTGATTTCTGAGATAGGTTTGGCAGCAAGGACCTCTCTGAGGGTTAATATTTCAGGCCTAAATGAAAAAAGGAAGGGAGCCATGTGAATTTATGTGGGAAGGTGCTTTACAGGTACAGGAAACATCAAGTGCAGCATTTGAAGCAAGATCAAATCTGTGTGTTCACAGAGTAGCAAGAAGGCCAGTGTGACTGAGGTAGTAGGAGCGTAAAGAAGAGTGATATAATACACACTCAGGAATGAAGACAATGCCCAGATCATGTAGAGCTTTGCAAATCATGCCAGGGAGTTTAGATTTCATTTAAGTATACTGGAAAACCAATGGAGAGTTCTAAATAGAGAAACAGTTCATCAGATTTATGTTTTTGAAATATCACTCTGCACTGTAGTGGGGCAGGCATGAAAATCAGTGGGGGCCAGTTTGGAAGTTATGGTCATATTCCTGACTGGAGGTGACAGTGACTTGAGCTAGGTTGGTAGCTGGGGTCATTATGAGAAGCAATGAGCTTCTCAACATATCCTGAAATAGGCTTGACAGGATTCGCTGATGGATTGAATAAGAAGTTTGAGTGAAAATAATATTTTCCAAGCTCTGTGTACATTACTGTAAAAGTCTTAATGCAGTGGGAGCAATGAGAAGTGGTCACATTGAGGATATGTTTTGAGGAAAGAGACAAAAGGGCTTGATAATAGATTGGAAGAGGCTGGAAGGAACAGAGAGAATTAAAGATGACTCCCAAGTTTTGAGTCTGAGCAAATGAGTAAATAGAGTTAATATATAAGAAAGCAGGAAACACGGAGAACACAGCAGGTTTGGAAGAGTAATTAAAAATTATTTTTTATATTCCAAGTACAAATATTGAGCAGGCAGTTTGATCTATGAGTGTGGTATTCAGGAAGGCAATCAAGGCAGGAGATTTAAATTTTAAAGTTATCGGCCGGGCACGGTGGCTCAAGCCTGTAATCCCAGCACTTTGGGAGGCCGAGACGGGCGGATCACGAGGTCAGGAGATCGAGACCATCCTGGCTAACACGGTGAAATCCCGTCTCTACTAAAAAATACAAAAAAATAGCCGGGCGAGGTGGCGGGTGCCTGTAGTCCCAGCTACTCGGGAGGCTGAGGCAGGAGAATGGCGTAAACCCGGGAGGCAGAGCTTGCAGTAAGCTGAGATCCGGCCACTGCACTCCAGCCCGGGCGACAGAGCGAGACTCCGTCTCTCAAAAAAAAAAAAAAAAAAAAAAAAATTTAAAGTTATCATCATCTAGATAGTAGCTAAAAATCACAGGACTTGTGAAATCACCAAGGGACAGAGTGTGGATAAAAAGGAGGGGCAAAGACTGTTCTAGGACACTCTATCATTTAGAGGTCAGGAAGAGGAAGATGGGTTTGCAAGGGAAATTGAGAAGGAGCAACCAGTGAGGTAGGAGGAAAATCTGGAAAAATCCAAGTGAAAAGAGGGTTTCATGGAGGAGAGTATCGTCAACTGTGTCAAATGTTGCTGAGTTCAGAGGAGGTGGGAAACGAAAATTGATCATAAGGCTTGGTATTAAGTAGGTTACTGGTGACCTTGATGAGAACCTCTTCGGAGTAGAGGGAGGTAGGATAGTGGAGACTTACCCTTTCATGCTTTTTCTCTTTCATAAGGGGTGGAATAAGAGGAGCATGACTTCAAGTGGATGATTTTTAAGTGGGTCCAAATGTAATATAGTGCATGGTTGATAAGAATGTCTGGATAATTACCATGTTCCAAGGTCACATTGTTAGGGAACTCTATTGTAATTGGAGTTTTAAAATCAATAAAAGTTATTTTCTATCTTGAAATATAAATGCCATGTATTAAATGATGAAGCAGAACCAAGTTAATATTTAATTCAATATGAGGATAATCTCTGAGGTCAATTCCATACATTTAAATGAAGCAAAAGACTAGCTTCGAAGGTAGCTTAATAACTTCACATCTTTGAGAGGCATCTCTAAAATCACAATAGCTGATATAGCTATCTTCAGAGCTAGTCATTTAATACATGGCATTGACCTACTTTCCTCTTTAATTATTTAAGCGTTAGCTGTTCGGTTGAATCTTGTCCTTGCAATGTGAAGAGCAGGACTATAATTTGTTGTACATTTTTTAGTCAAAATTATAGAGTTCATATAACAAAGAGATCTGTTGCAAATAAATGTAAAAGTAAATCAAAGGATACAGAACTCATTTTTTAAAAATATTAGTTTTCCAGTATGAGGAATTTATATTACCATTTGATTACTATTTGTTTCCATTTTTTTGATGTTAGATAAAAATTGACTTCCTATTTACTTGAGTAGTAATTTACCTCTAGCACATACACAGGCAGTTGTGAAGATTGAGATGTCTCATTTTATTTTCCCCCAGTAAACATAATATAAAGTGGGTTTGTGGTTGGGGTGAGAGGAGAATCACCTTTTCATATCTGAAAACCTAATTTATTTTCCCTTCCACTCAAAATGATCTAACTTTTGCCGTACTACCAGGTAATGGCAAAACATAATCCAAACTGGGACTACAGCAAGAATTCCACTAGAACAGCAGGCATCCTCTCTTCCTTTGCCCCAAACTGACTTACTCTCTTTTAAGAATTGGAAAGTTGCTAGTTATTCCTGCTGTCCACCTCTCAGGTCCTCATTCCATGACACCAAATTTGTGTTTCCTCTACCATAAGCTGGCATTTCATGTTTTTGGGTTACCATCAGTAGTGTGTAGGTGATTGATTAACAATTGGCTCTCTGGAAAATAAAAGTTTTGGTTTGTAGTGTTTTGTCCATTTCCATGGTGTGACTTTTCCCACTATGACTGATTTCAAGTTACCAACGTGATAAACACAGTTGGGAAGAGATGCATATACCAGGTTATCAGGAACCAGTAAGAGCTCACTCCAGCACACTGCAGCCCAATGTTGTTTGCCTGGGTTGCAATAGGAAAATAATAGAATATGGTGCAGAAAGGGTGCAACAGCCCTATGAACATGTAAACCAAAAGAAAATAATATGCTCCTTTTAGAAATTGGAAAAATATCAAGATAAGGAGCATATCATCTGGGAGAAAGAAAGGCAAATTTGTGACCAAAATTCCAGTATACACTCAAATTAAGTATTTTAAGTAAATCAGAGAGAGAGAAGTTGAAGGAGGCAGAATTACTTTTTGCTGGTAATTATTTATACGAGGCTAAATAAACAACTATTTTGATAAGCTATCAACTATCTGCAAAGGATCTTGGAAGTATAATTTGATTTCATGCCTAGGAGAAAAACGAAATGTTTGAGTAAACACACAGCTTTGTCTCTGCCACTCAAACTCTAGAGGACTCACCTGCTTCAAATCTTCAACTCCTTTATTTTCTCAATTCACTGTTCTGTAGAACACCAGAAGACATCTTCAGAAAAAGTTTCATAGTGATGGACCCAAGTACTCAATTCATGTTGTGATGATAACCAGGCAAATGAAGACTCTGTACTCCTCAGCCAGTTCCTATAAGCATAATAAGTGATGGATGTTTTTCTAAGTGATAAATAGAATTTTCCTAATCTCAGAAATAAAGTAACTGATTCCAATTTTTGAAAACCATCAAGGACTTAGATGGCAGAAGCCACATCATAAACCTTATCAAGTTGTTTGTTGTTTGGTTCTGAAAATAAGGCCAGGTAGAGAAGTTAGTTTGTTTGTTTGTTTGTTTTTCAAGAATAATAAACTTGATCAAGGACAAGTGGTGGATAATAGTTTATTTTATTTACTGATCACTAAATTACATGCCCATAGACGTTGCCAAAACTCGTTTTTTAGTTACTCTTGTACATGTTCTGAAAGTGTTCATTTTCTAAAACAAACCACCATTCCCTCAATCCTGGGAGACATGCTATCGTCTTAGTATAACTCAAGACCTTCACGAACATAAATTTATATAAAACTTTTATAATATCAAAATGTCCTAGTAACATAGCAGCAAGATATTTAAAAGAACAATTTGTAATCTAACTTGGCATATATATAAGATTTTTCTCTTTTTATTCTCATTTTTATCACTAGGGTGTTTCAGATGTCAGAGTTTCAGTTTAGGATCAACAATTAACATGATATATGTAGAATTTGGAAACAATTCATACAAAAGTAAATATAATGATAACAATAAAAGGCTTGGGAAGTCAGCTCTTTGAAGAAAGAGACTGGGACGTTTTCCCAACAAGACAGGGTTTTAATTTGTTTTTTATCTTACTTGTTTATGGAATACAGGAATGAATACAATACCACCAGGTAACATTTAACATAAGCATGAGAATAGGCAAAGAAGGTATAAGGACAGAAACAATTAGACACAGAAGTTATGAGTAAAATAAGCACACAGAACATAGCCCAAGAGACTCTATATTAAATGTACTTGCTAGAGATGGACTATCTGTTTGGCTCTGTGCTACCCTGCAGCAAATGCAAAGATGTAACCCAGTAAGTTACATGATACAGACAAGCTGGTTAGAACAATCACAACTTTTCCTAGTATTGAGGTCAGAGTAATAGGATATTATCTATGTTGCATTATTGCCCATGAGTTCGACAACCTCCTTGTGATGAATATAGAAATAGATTTCATAGGACTTTTAAACATCCTTAATGAATGACTGTGGCATATTATCAAAGAACATTCAACAGAAGCATTTCTAGGAGAGATTAAAACAATATGGCTGGGTGCGGTGGCTCACACCTGTAATCCCAGCACTTTGGGAGGCCAAGGCGGATGGATCACCTGAGATCAGGAGTTTGAGACCAGCCTGGCCAACATGGTAAAATCTCTTTTCTACTAAAAGTACAAAAATTAGCTGGGTGTGGTGGTGCGTGCCTGTAATCCCAGCTACTCAGGGAGCTGAGGCAGGAGAATCACTTGAACCCGGGAGGCAGAGATTGCAGTAAGCCGAGATCAAAACAATATGAGGCAGAATGTCTCAAGTCTAATCTGCCATTATCTAGAATAAGGATTCAGAACTGAGCTACTCAATAACAGTAGCCATTAGACACATAAGGCTAATTATATTTAAATTTAAATTAATTAAAATTAAATACAATTTAAAAATTCAGTTCCTCAATCACACTAACTACATTTTAAGTTATCAGTAGCCATTTGTGACTGGTCCTACAGTGCTACAGTGTTGAACAGCACAGATGAAGAATGCATCAATCATTGCAGAAAGTTCTAGTGGATGATATTGACTTAGACTTCCAGAACAAGATTGTAGTACTGACAATTTTTCAAACAAACTTACCTTCTCAGCCAAGTCTGCAACAGTCACTGAAAAATTGTGAGTTCAAGGTTATGCACTGACAACCACTAGTAAAGCAATAATTTCACATTTTTTGTTAAAGGCAGAATCATAGCTTTACTAGGCAATTCAGAAGTCTTATTAATTTTCTCTTAGGGTAAGGATGAATGGTGATGGACTTAATGCATATTCAGCAAGATTGGAGAAAGGCAGTTCGTTACAAAAAAGAGCAAGGTGGGACAACAGGAAACACATTGAAGAGTTGAGGAGAGTACTTTAGAGTTGTTCAAAGACATGAGAATACAAAGAACAGTTGTCTTTCTATTATGAGTAAGTGGTCTCCTGCCCCCATGAAATGCTGTAATTCTTTGAGCTGGAAGATTTGACTGTATCCCAAATCACGGTCTTAAACAGTGATCATTATTTTCCCTTCTGAAAGTTTCATCATCGGTCTAAGCAAAATATCATGGGAATATAGAGAAGAGAGATCTATGGGTTGTAACTATTGCAACTGTTTTGTTACAAACTCATCAAAATTTATGAACCTAGTTAGTATTTGAAATTATTCACTTCCTCCAACGTGCATTCCACAAAGCACTGTTGCAATCCTTTTAGTATCAGTTTCAAAAGCGTTTTGCAAAACACGTAAGCAAAAATGTCATGGTCTTGTTGCTTGCACCCTTGTTCTCCCATAAATATTGTCAACATAGCAACTGGGCAGTCCTCTATAAATTCAAGTCAGAGTAGAGCACTCCTTGATTCAAAGCCTTGTAACGGCTTCCATCTCACTTGGAGTATGTGCCGGAGTCCTTACAATGACCTACCAAACCTTCCACAATCAGCCAATCAGCCCTGTTACCTCCTCTCTTACCACTTGCTCTTTGCTCAGTCAGGTCCAGCTACACTGGCACTTCTGATCTTTTTTTTGTTTTGCCACCACAGTCTCATTCTGTCGCCAGACTGGAGGGCAGTGGCGTGATCTTGGCTCACTGCAATCTCTGCCTCCTGGGTTCAAGTGATTCTTCTGCCTCAGTCCCCCGAGTTGCTGGGACTACAGGCACCCACCACCACGCCCAGCTAATTTTTGTACTTTTGGTAGATACGGGGTTTCACCATGTTGGGTAGGATGGTCTCGATCTCTTGTCCTTGTGATCTGCCCGCCTCAGCCTCCCAAAGTGCTGGGATTACAGGCGTGAGCCACTGTGCCCAACCTCTGCTCTTTCTTAAACAAAACATGCATGAGCCTACCTCCGGACGTTTGCTTTATCTATGTGCTTTATCTGAATTATCCTTCTACTAGGCATCATTGGTCAACTCCCTATTCCCCCTTCAAGTCTTGGCATAAGCCTCATGTTCTTAATGAGTTTGGCTCTGATTACTCTTTTTAATAATGCCACCTGCCCATGCCTTCCCAGGTCCTCAACTGCCACACTCTCCATCTTCCCTTACCTCACTCTACTTTTAGTTTTTTTCATTGTATGTACCCAATAATATATTGTAGTACCATGTAATTGATTTATTTCTTACATTTATTGTCTACTATCTGTCTCCTCCAGCTACAACTTAAGTTCCATAAAGACAGTGCTTGTTATTTTGGTCACTGATATATCTCCCGCACTAAGAAGAGGGCCTGGAACACAGTAGGCACTCAAAATATATTTGTTAAATGAATGAATGGCTTTATAAGAATTTCTCTTTCTGAACGTATAAAATTATATTTCTTCAGTTTCAAGACTGATTTCTGGTGCATTCTAAATACCAAGTCACAACAGTGTATAATTTTATAGCTGGAAAGGCCCTTGGAAGAAACATAATACGATCATGCCTTTATATATAAAAGTAAACCATACCCCAGAGAGATTAAGTGACAGCACAAGGTCAACCAGCTAATTTATAGCAGAGCCAGGGCTGGAGGATAGGCTTTCAGATTCTCACTCCATCCACAAAATATCAGGATTTTCCAACACCACGTGTATTGAAAAGAATATGCCACTGTCTCTGACAATTTTACCAGAAACAGACGTGCTGCCATATTTTTAGCTACAGGAACATCATTGCAATAAGTGGATAGCTTCATGAGCAGCATGAACTTGAATGTATAAATTTAACAGTATTTTTAAAGATAGAATCATATTACTTAACAAATATCTCATATAACTCCTCATCAAACTATAGTTTTTAAATACAGTGTTTTACGTAAAGTCAAAATGTAGTAATTCTAGAAAAGAATAGAGTCTTATCATAAATACATAAACTAAACCTTGATTATTTTCTACTTCCTTTATATTTTCTGTCACTTGGGCTCCACTTTATTCCCTTGTTGACAGGTGCGGTCTTAATGTGCATCTTTGAGAAAATAGGTGCTTTTTGGTACAAACCACTTTTATCTTTGGCTTATTAGAAGCATCTATATATCATAGCCTGGGGAAAGAAGATAAAATAGGGCATCTTTCTTGCATATAAATCATGGCCTGTGGATCATCGCTGTTAATTAAAAATCCTTGCAAGGCTAAATTCAACATGATGGAAGCTTAGGACATCCTTGCTAAAGGACAAACTTGGAAGGAAAAGTATTTTTAAATTTCCATGAGAAAGAAAGTAGAATGAGAACATTATGGATCCTAGCTCTGGACATAGGGTTAAAATTTGCTACACATATTATACTGCACCATAATTTGTTGCTGATTGGATGTGAACATGCTAATTCCTTAGTGTAATTGGGTTACATTTTCTTTTATTTTCGTGATGTTTGGTGTTTCAATGTTGTCTGGCAACATAATCTTAGTATTAACTGGAGATAGGAAATATACAGCCTTGATCATAAAAAGTGTGAATTTCACAAGGACAGAGCAATATAAGCAGAATTTTTACCATCCCATTTCAGTGACATATTCAAAAAAGAGGCCCATTATCCTTGAGTTTGGTTTGCATGGTTATTTGATACCCTTAACACATAAAGGAGAATAGTTAGTGTAGGAGTCTTTTCAAGGTATGAACGGATATTTATTTTAGGGTTGTGATTACTTATGCTCCTGGTCGGTGCCAGTCAGGTCAATAGGATTATATTCCAGAAATTGATTTCCCCCCAATGAGTAAATAATGAAGTAATTTAACCTCATCTGCTTCCTAATCTAAAACCTTTCACTTGTACCATGAAGAAAGGCAGCTGCCTTCGCTTGAGATGTGCTCATGCACAAGGCCAATAAATACCTTTGGGTTTTATATGAAGGTCATGCAAAGCTGATCATTCAGGAAATATGTACACTTAAAGTGCATCTTCTATTCCTTATAGCCATCAATCCCGGCTTTCAGAGATGTCTCCACCTATGTTAAAGGGTGAACACAATACTGCATTAATCATGGGCATGGCTGTTGCCCTGCAAATTTCTCTTTCATTTATTTTAATTTAAGTGTTTATTTGGATCCTAGCATAGAAAGAAAACAGCACTTAGCTGGAAATGAAAATAAAAAGGCAGTTGGAAAGTAGTGACTGTTCAGATTATGAATTATTCAGGCTTGCTTTATGCTGTGCATGTTATTTTATTATTGTACCCGCTGTGGCTTCTTGAAGAAACCTAACATACCTGGAAATCACAATTAGACTAAAAATATGACTCTCTTGTCATAGAGGAAATCACCTAGTGGTCAGAGTACATAGTCGTCCCATTCTTTTTCTTCATGATTCATGTTGCTAAAAATGATGTTATGCAACATGAATACACATTTACTACATGCCGGACAGAGCACTAACACTTTACTTGCATTATCTCATTTAATGCTTTTAGGGTCAGGAATCCAGCTAGCAGTGGTTTCAGGAATCAAGGTCGGACCACCAGATTCCAAAAACCAGGTGCTTGGCCACTGGATTTCAGTACTCCTATGCCCACAGTTTACTGTTAAGCAACAAAAATCATCATCCTCCAAATCATTCCTTTGCTAATTATGCCTCCTGTGCAGAATATAGGATTTTTATCAAAGAGTTTCCTCTGGGAGCTTCCCATTCATCTGAGGAAATAAAAGGTAAAAAGACTGAAAAGCATTATAAAAAGTAATAACTTAATTGAAAATTACTTTTGCTCTTTTCTCTGATGTTTTAGAAATCAGCACTGTCTTCTCTATTTCACAAATTTCAAATATTACTGCAGTTTTGTTTACTCCTTCATTTTCTTTTTAGCTGTCTGTGGTAGTTAACAAAAGATGTTTAGAATATTTAAAATAAATAAATAAATAAAATCTGTCTTTTCTGGCATTTTTAATATATGGAGTTGAGGTTGAGTGACTTGCGTACAGAAAGTGTAAATTCTGAGAGGAGATATGTGTAATTGGTCGTAACAAAAATGTTTCTCTCATTTATTCCCTGAATTTTTGTTGAATGTTCACTGTACACCAGGTAATGTGCTGAGCACTAGATAAGACCTGTCAGTTTTAGTTAAATTGCCCCTCTTACCTGATCCCAGAAACCATTAGACCTTCCTCAGACTCTAAATTTTCTGATTATTTGTCTAACTTGCTACTAGACATCATGAGAGCAGAAAGCACATCTACAACATTTAATATAGAGCCACAAGTGCCTAATAGACTATTTGGCAGCCACTCAGTGAGGCAGAGAGGGATGAGCTCACCCCATCTGCATTCTTCATTCTTCCTGAATACACAGTTAGACAGTTTCTCCAACCTCCATTGCAATTAGGTGTGAACATGTGCTGACTACAGTCCAATTCAATGTAAACAGACTGAAAAGGTAACTCATCCAAGACTGGCCCATAGAAACCTTCCACTCATGATCCTCTTGCTCTGTCCCCATCCATAAGCTGAATGGAGAGAACTCCAAGGACCTCAAGGAGAACAAAACTATAAGGTAGAAAGAGCTTGGGTCCTTGAATGACTGCATGGAACAGAACCATCTCTTCCTCTGCTAAACCCACATAGAAGAGAGAAATGAGAAAAAAATATGATTTCTTTTATTAATCCAGATATCTCCAGATTTGTATGTTGCAGAAGTTAGGTTTACTTACCTTAACTATAGAGGAATGAATGAAAGAATGAGTGAGATAGCACTCCTGATATCAAGGCATTTTCATTTTAGTTTTTGGATAGCCTCATGTTTTCTACTTGAAAAGTCTTTTAGGAATCATTGGGTAGTTGTAAAATATAAAAGATATTTTTATGGGAATTACACAAAATGTGCTCAGAGAAACCACTTGGGAATGTTATATTGGGTATCAGAAGACCGTTTGCCTCCACATATGCAGGAATACCTTGGAAATCTTGTGGGTTTGGATTAAGACCACTGCAATAAAGCAAACATCACAATAAAGTAAGTCGCACAAAGTTTTTGGTTTCCTAGTGTATGCACAAGTAATGTTTACACTATGCTGTAGTCTAACACATGTACAATAACAATTTGTCTGAGAAAACAATGTGCATATCTTAATTTAAAAATATCTTACTGCTAAAAATTGCTAAGATCCTCTGAGCCTTCAGCAACTCATAGTATTTTTGCTGGTGGTTGGTCTTACCTCGACATGGAAGGCTGCTGACTGATCAGAGTGGTGGTTGTTGAAGGCTGGACTGGCTGTGGCAATTTCTCAAAATAAGACGATGAAGTTTGCTGCATCAACTGACTCTTCCTCTCAGGAAATATTTCTCTGTAGCATGCAATGCTGTTTCACAGCATTTTACCCACAGTAGAATTTCTTTAAAAATTGGAGTCAATCCTCTCAAACCCTGCTGCTGCTTTATCAACTAAGTTTATGTAACATCCTAAAGTTTTTGTTGTCATTTCAACAATGTTCACAGCATCTTCACCAGGAGTAGATTGCACGTCAAAAACAATTTTCTTTGCCCTTCCACTACGCATTCCTCATCAATTCAAGTTTTATCATGAGATTGCAGCAATTCAGTAACATCTTCAGGCTTCACTTCCAATTTTACTTCTCTTTCTACTTCTACCACATCTACAGTTACTTCCTCCATTGAAGTCTTGAACTCCTCAAAGTCATCTATGACGACTGGAATTAATTTCTTCCAAAGTCCTGTTATTGCTAATATTCTAACCTCTGCCCATGAATCCTGAATGTTCTTAATGGCATCTATAATGGCAAACTTTTTCCAGAAGATTTTCAGTTTACTTTGCCAAGATTCATCAGAGGAACCACTATCTATGGCAGGTGTAACCTTGCAAAAGGTATTTCTCCAATAATAAAGATTTCGAAGTCAAAGTTACTCATTGATCCATGGGCTGCAGAAAGGATGTTGTGTTAGCAGGCATAAAAACAACATGAATCTCCTTATACACCTCCATCAGAGCTCTTGGGTGACTATGTGCACTGTCAATGAGCAGTAACATTTGAAAGGAATCTGTTTTTCTGAGCAATAGGTCTCAGCAGTGGGCTTAAATTATTCAGTAAACTATGCTGTAAACAGATATGCTATCATACAAGCTTTGTTGTTCATTTATAAAGCACAAGCAGAGTAGAATTAGCATAATTTTTAGGGCAATAGAATTTTTAGAATGGACATTGGCTTTAACCTAAAGTTGCCAGCTGCATTAGCCCCTAACAAGAGAGTCAGCCTGCCCTTTGTAGCTTTGAAGCCAGGAATTGTGTCCTCCTTTCTAGCTATGAAAATCTTAGATGGCATCTTCTAAAATAAAATAGAAGGCTGTTTTGTCTACATTGAAAATCTGCTGTTTAGCGTAGACACCTTCATCATCTTAGATCTCAGCTTGATCTTCTGGATGACTTGCTGCAGAACTTGCTGCTTCTCCTTGCACTTTATGGAGACGGCTTCTTTCCTTAAACCTTAAGAAATCTCTGCTAACTTCAAACTTTTCTTCTGTAGCTTCTTCACCTTCCTGAGCTTCTTCACCACCAGAGCTTCCTCACCTTCCTCACCTCCAGAGCCTTGCTCTGGATTAGGCTTTGACTTAAGAGAATGATGTGATTAGTTTGATATTTTATGCAGAGTACTCAAACTTTCTCCATATCAGCAATAAGGCTGTTTCACATCCTTATCTTTTGTTTGTTCACCGGAGTAGCTCTCCTAATTTCCTTTGAGAACTTTTCCTTTGCCTTCACAACTTGACTGTTTGGCACAAGAGGCTTAGCTTTCAGCCTACCTTGGCTTTTGGCATGTCTTCCTCACTAAGCTCAATCACTTCTAGCTTTTGACTTGACGTGAGAGACAAGCAATTCTTCCTTTCATTTGAAAACTTAGAGGCCACTACAGGGTTATTAATTGGCTTAATTTCAATATTCCTGTGTCTCAAGGAATAAGGAGCCTGAAAGAGAGGAAGTGGGTAGGAGGGAAATGGCCAGAATACACACAACTTTGATCAATTAGGTTTGTATTCTTATATGGGTGAAGTTCATGGGGTCCCAAAACAATTACAATAGTAACATCAAAGATCACTGATCACAGTTCACCATAACAGGTATAATAATAATGAAGAAGTTTGAAATATTGTGAGACTATCCAAAATATGACACAGAGACATGAAATAAGCACATGCTATTGGAAAAATGATGCCGATTGACTTTCTGGATGCAGGGTTGCCACAAACCTTTATTTTGTAAAAATTGTGTTATTTGCAAAGTGCAATAAAGAAGCACAACAAACTGAGGAATGCCAGTGTAAAGTTAGACAATTCCCAAGGGATATAAAGACAAAATTCATGTCCTCAGGGAACTTGCATAGTGGTGGGGAGGAGAGGAAAGTAAGCAGAAACTTGGTATCGTGACTCTACAAGCAATTCTCTCTTTACCTGATACTCTTTCCCAGATAAGCCTGTCTATGACTTTAACATCTATATTCTGACTGCTTTCAGCGTACGTCCTTCCACACAAACTCCTCCTCTGAGCTCCATGGAGGTACCAAACTGCGTATCAATTGCATGTTTCACAGACATCTCAAACTCAACATGTCCAAATTTGAATTCAGAATTGACCCAAACCTGATCAGCTCCAAGTGTTCTTCAACACAAATAATGGTACACCATCCCCTCCTCACAATACACACTCAGTTGTGCAAGTTCCAAGTTTGAGAGTGTTCTCGACATCCTTTTTTTTTATCCTCAATCTTTATCCCTTCTCAACATTAGAGTCCTGTTGATTTTACTTTCTCAATATTTTACAAATCTTTCCACTCCTGTTCATCTTGATCCCTCGCTATCCAAATCTAAGCCCACAGCCATAACAAATGCTACCAAACTAGCTGCCCCGTATTTATTCCAATCTTTTATCTATTTACACACATTACATCAAAAGTGACATTTTAATAGTAGAAATATAATCACACACCACCTATGGAAATGACATCTCATTTTCCACCAGGGAAAATAAAATTCTTAACAATACCAATATCCCTGGATTTCCTAGCCCCTGTCTGCCTCACCACTCCCATCTCACACCAATGTCTCTCTCTATGACTCCATCATGCTGGCCTGTTTCTTCTTCTTTTTTTCTTTTTTTTCTTTTTTGTAGAGACAGGGTCTTGCTATGTTGCTCAGGCTGGTCTTGAACTCCTGACCATCCTTCCACCTCAGACTCGTAAAACGCTGGAATTACAGACAGGAGCCACTGCACCCAGCCAGCTCCTGATATGTCAGGGCTGTTCTCATACCTGATATGCTCTCCCAGTTCTGTTTTGTCTCAGTTCAAACATTGTATCCAAAGGAAGCCACTGCTGCACTTCCACTAGATATAAATTTCTTTTCCCGCTCCTCTCACAGTAACTTAGAATAATTATTAAATATGTGATTGCGATGAGTTTATTTAACTGTGACCTCTGTTGACCATAAG
This sequence comes from Theropithecus gelada, assembly GCF_003255815.1. Lineage (NCBI taxonomy): Eukaryota > Metazoa > Chordata > Mammalia > Primates > Cercopithecidae > Theropithecus > Theropithecus gelada. The sequence goes on from NC_037689.1 coordinate 52,352,059, forward strand.
TCTGTAAGAACAGAGAGAAGGTATTTTCTTTCGTGCTATATTCCCGCTGCCTCGTATGGGGTCTGATATAAGGAAGACACTCAATAAAAGTGTGCTCAATTAATTCATTAAATAAACACATGATGCAATATGGACATATTAGAGAGAGATCTGAACACACTTGAGGCATCAAAAATGTATTCCCTGATAACATACCTGAGCTTATTTAGGATGGCTTAGTAAATATTAGCCCCCAAAAAGAGGATGTTTGGAAAATATACCTGAGACACTTGTTATAAGTGAGATATTGTGATAAACATTTTACATGCACTATTCCATTTTACATTTGAAGAATCTGATGTTGAAGCACAAGGAAACTGAAGAACGGCCCAAAGTGGCAGAGTCAGAATTGATATCCAGATAGTGCGACTTCAGAGGCCCGGGGACATCATAACTGTAAATGTATCCCTGTAAAAAACAAGAATTTTAAAAATCAACAATCACCTATCATAAAATTACTAATACTATAGTAACCTATAATAAAATTCAGCAATGCCCTATCTCTGGTTTTGAGCCCTATTCTACAAGATACTAGAAGCAGATTTATAGTCATTGGAACTATAGCAAAGCAAGGATTTGATTTGCCTTAGCAGTTTATGGTGATATCAATGTGTAGCCAGTGCCTGGGTGACGATGCCAGGATTAGGTAGGTGTGATTGTCTGAAGTGAATCACTTTATAACTGATCTGCTGGGAAGAGGGACTCTGCTCATGAGGCAAGCAACTGGGTGAGGTTCTCTATTCCTAGAGTGAGTGGCATTGTAGGTGATAGCAAGCCTCAGCTTCCTAGCGCTCAAGAAAATAATGTCAAGCAAAATCACATTGAAAGACATTTACTAACTGGGTTGGTTCTTTGGAAGGAACAGGATCCTCTGCTGGGAAAAGAGACAGAGTGAGGGTCTGCAGCCATCTTCAGAACTAAGAAAGCAATATAAGAAAGCTAAAATGACAGAAGCTCTGCTTTGCTTTTAGTTTTTCCCTGTAGTTAATTTTCCTGGAAAATTTCTTTGGAATATCAAAGGATCCGGAGATTGGAGGAAACGGTCTGTGCAATATTCACTTGGATATTGCACAAACACTACTTGCATTTTCTATGACTCCCCATGCCCTGCTTACCAAGTTTAGAAGCAAAGAACACCCTCCATGTGTCTTGTCTTTAAATTTTTTCCAACACATCTAATTCTGCTACTGTTTCCTGACACACCGGAGAGTGACTCCTTAAGTCAGTTCTCTCTACTCCACCTCCGCAAGTTAAATAACTCCTGTCAGCCAATATGGATTTTGGAGATGTCAGGGGAGGAGTTCTGACTTTAACTGTCCACGAGATTGTACCAGTCCTTTCTGAAACACTGGCCTGGTAGTATGTGGGTAATGACCCAGTTACAATATTATTGGATGTGGTTTTAACACAAAGCTTTTGAAAGGCATTTGGCAAAGACTAACTCTTTCTGTAAAGCTCAACTGGAAATAAAGCAAAATTCACTCCTCTCATAACCTTGATCACTCCTGGGTCATTACAATTTCTGTTACTTTAAAGGATATCTTTTCCCCGCATTCCTATGGTCAGTATAAAAAAAAAAAAAGAAAGAAAGAAAGAAAGAAAGAAAAAAGTACTTTTCTTCATAACTTAGAACCCATGAAGAAGGGAAAAATTTATTGAAACAGGTTCGTATGTTGCAGTGAGAAGGTTCTTAAACTGATTACACTCCAGGAGTGATCTCTAGACCTAACTGAGTTAGTATTATCTGAGCTCTTGGCAACAGTAATTTTAAAACCTGTTTTATTTCTCTTTGCTAGCCATTGTCTGAGAATACTAGTAGCCCTGTGTTGTCAATTTAGTGTCAAATATTTTGAGTCTCCCCTGGAAAAATCAAGAATAGAATTCATGCTCTTATCTATAGAAAACAGGTGGTGACACTGACGTTCCTAGACTGGTTTTCTTTTCTTTTCTTTCTTTTTTTTTTTCCTGGACTGGTATTCTTTTCACTTTCTCCTGACATTGTATCTCTGTTTCTCCTTTTCTGTAGACTAGAGTCCAAGCAAAGCTCAATACTCTTGCGTATCTGAATTTGTCACTCTGATATCATTTACATGGCAGGAAGACGGAAGATGTAGAGAAAATGGTACATGGATCAGGGCTGCCCTTACTGCTTTACTCCAGGACTGCCATGTATGGCCATTCAGCATGTGTACTGCACAAAGGCACCAAGCCCAGCTGATGAGGAGAGATGAAATCCAGACTGTACTCCTCTTGCCAAGCTGTGCACCCAGCATGCAATTGCATTCTCCCGGAGGAAAAGGTGCCTTTTTCTCCACAAGGCGGCAAAGGCAACTACAGTGTACCAGCCAGATGCCAGTGGGATTGCTTTAGACAAAAGGGATGCCTTATTCTAACTCACACAAGAGTATTCTAGGGACTAGTAGGATCCTGCTCAATTCCTAACAGCAGACCACCAATAGCACTATCTAGTAGGTTACAGCACACTCACAGTCCCAGCTGATACATGATGTAAGCTGCTGTCTTAGGTCAGGTTCCATAGAGGCAAAGCCTGAGACTGAGATTCCTGCTTAAGTGTAGGGACCAATTAATTGTTCCTGTTGTCCTAGGACCAAGGGATTTCCCAGGGTGTGGTAATTTCAGGGCAAAAGCCAGGAAAGTTCTGGGCAAACCAGGACAATTTGATCACCTACCAAGTGATATGGTGAGGGAGTATTATCAGGGCAAAAAAAAGGAAGTAAAGGAAGCAACGTAGGGCAAAGTAAGAAAGCTAAGCAAGGAAGTGGTCTCAGCTGGAGACTCATTTCAATCTGGTCCATGGGGGACTCTGAGGACACAAATTGGTTAGTCCACCTTGTGGTAAGAGGGCCAATTTTTATAATTTTGTGTCAGTCCATCCTTGGTCATTAGCTGTCCCAGCCTAACTATGATCCAGGGAGAGCGTTAGAGAGTAATACAGCATCCATATCACATAGTGCCAAAGAAAAAGAAGGCTTTGGAAACGCAGGTAATTTTTAAGGAACAGATTAGGGGTAGGAACACCATCCATGGCAGCATAACCCCCACATTCTTCCATGGAGAAAGATGATGATATCAGCTCCCACAAGATCACAATTCTCTGCACCACACCTGTTGTATCTCCCCTGGTGTTTTCTGTCTACAGATCAAAGCAGGATGTGTCCATGATGCTCTCCCAGTGTCTTGAAAAGCCCCGAAACAGCATCCTTACCAGTATCTCAGACAGGGCGGCTGACTCATCCTGGTTTGCCTGGGAGTTTCCCAGTTTCAGCAGAGAAAAATCTCACATCCAATGAAACCCCCCAGTCATGAACTGGTAACCCAGATGGAGGATTTCTATCCCCTAGATGGCCTGTAAGGTGAAAAAGTCAATTGATTGCACGAAACGAACTTGGAATTCTTTAGGTATCATAGTACAAATTCATGCTGAGTGCCAAGTAAACTTTAGCTGCTGGAGAGGAGAGTAAAAAGAGAAAACTACAGATAAGTAAGACGGGAAACATAGGGCAATGCTTCCAAACTGGGAATTTTGTACTTTATGGAGCAGGGAAGAAGTGAGAGATCATTGGAAGACTGAGTGGTGGCTGACATGCCTGGAGATGCACTTTAAAAAGATTAATCTAAGGGTAGTATATAAAGTGTAGGAGAACAGAGAAGTCCAAAATTAAATGAAGTGTGAGCTATTTTTTCTCTGCTTGGCTTTTGTCTAGCGGACTGGAAGGAGTATTAGTCACACCTTCTTTCTCTTGGTCTCGCTCTGATCTGATCTTGGAAATTCCAGTTACATTCAAGAAGCTGAATGTTTGCTTAATATAGCTCTGGAAGTCTACATAAGAAATTTGAGAAAACCCTAATTTACTCTAAGGAGAGCTGGATGGCTTGGAGAGCAGAGCGGCAGAGAGGTGATTCCTCACGTTCCCTTTGGAACTTTGAATTTTGAGCTATGTAAATACATTATCAACTCACCAGTCAATAATACAACTTAAATTAAATAAGAAATAACAAACAAGAAGGTAGAAACAAAGAAAGACCCAGGATTAATCAGGATGAGCTACATTTTAGAATTCTATATTCAATTTTCCGGAGCTGAATTGATCAATTTTTGGTCTAACTGAATCCCATTTATGTATATTAATCACCAAATAACTGATGAATTTAATTTAATTTTGTAAGTAATGTCAATGTGAAATTACTTATAGTCATTCTTCTGCTAATTTTTCCTGTGTGGAACAAACAAAACAAATTAAAACACACATACACACAAGCAGAAGCAAAAGTCCAATTTAAGCAGCATGATGTGGTAGAAGGCACATGTGCTTGGGAGTAGGTCAACTGGGTTCAAATACTAACTGTCACTTATTAGCTACAAGCTCTTTGGGCAGGTTAGTTAACCTAATTGAGCCCATTTATAAGTGATAATAATATCTGCCTCAAAGGACCACTGTAGGGATTAAACGAGAATCTATATGTGAAAGTTCATCAAAAGAGGAAAATTTCCCTTCCTCTGCCAAAGCATCTGGTACAATGCTCTACACACAGATGGTGATAAATAAACATGAGCTGAGTAATAAAATAAATGCCAACATATGATTAATTGTTTGATTATAATTAATTTGGCGTCAATAACATAGTGTATTATTTAAAAAATCAAACTCAGATTTAGGATATCTGGAATCCAGCCCCAACGTTCTTTGACCTTAAATGAGATACTTAAACTCTTTGGTATTGAATGCTTTCCCCTGGGATGCTTTTCCTTCAAAATCCACATGGCTCACTCTCCAACATCCTTCATACCTTTACTGAGGAAATTTAGTGAGAACTTCCCAGAACACCTATTTAAATTCACAAACCCTCTCTTCCCTGAAACTCTAAATTACTTATCATTATCTACCATGCTATTTATTTTACTTGTTTGCTTAGTATTTATTTCACTGCCTCCTTTATAATATAAACCTCATGAAAGCAGGTATTGTTGTTTATTGTGTACCCGGCTCGGCATTGAACATCTAGAACAGTGCTCAACCTATGTGAGGTATTACAATTTTGTTAAATGAATGAGTAAATGTGTAAGTGTGTAAATTAAGGCGCTAGGATAAGAGAGCTCTACAGTCCTTTCCAGTTCTGAAATTTCATGGTAAATGCTTTAAATGACTATTTTGTTCCAATTTTAAGTTATCTTTAAGATTTTTAGTTAGAAAAAGCTAACTTTAGCATAATGACATTTCCCGTGATAAAAAATTAAAAGACTGAAGCATGTATTTTAGTAGCATCACATTTAATTGGCAAAGGAATTTAATTCTTTGAAAATTCGAGAAACACTGAAAAGCATGAGAAAAGAAGCAAACAAAATAACCTAATGTGATGATTAAATCATGAAAGTAAGAAATTTTTCAGGTACTCTTCAAAAGTCTAGCAAACATGTTAATTTAATTGTTTTCTTAGGAATTGTTTATTTTGATGGCTTCACATTCAAATTTTCACATGTTACATAATAGGTAAAAGCTTAAACTTTGACAATAAAATCACCAGGTATACTTATAGACTTTGTAGGATAAGGTTTAAACATTCTCTTTTTGAATTCTTTGTTTTGCCTTCTAAACTTTATTTGCTTATTTGGAATCCTTATTTCAGGAATTGTAGTCAATTTTAATGTTTCAAGTTACAGTAAATAGGAGTGACTTAAATTGGGTCTTATCAGAAATATACTGGGAAGCAACTTCTCTCTTCCTAACTAGCAAAGTTGTGTATTGCACTTTTTGTGTCCATCTTGGAAAGGTAGGTCAGTGAAAAGTCGTTTATTGGGCTATATGACAGAAGGCTTGTGATCTAATCCAATATCTACCAATGTCAATATATGCTCTTGTGTCCCACAGCCTCTCTCATTTCTAATTCTTTAACTGAAATATAAAGAGTGAATATTGTAGAGGCTGGCCTTCATTAGGTATTCATCACTTGGCTATCTGTCAGTGACAAAGGCTGTGCCATTGTCTCACTTGACTTCCCGCCTGGAGTCCTTATAGACCCCTGACATTCTATGTAGTTTTAACTCAGGGGGAAAAAAAAAAGGAAAACATGGTTGATCCTAGTTTGAGATTCCACAGCTAATTAAGCACAACAGTAATATAGACAATAAGTCATGATTTCAACTGTATATATTTGCTCCCGATGGCAGAAAAAGTTGTATGTATCCATGAGGCCATTTCATTTTTTCCTGGGTTTATAGAAAGACAACATGTTCCTATCACTTTTGCACCTAGATGAAGCCATGTGACCAGTTCTGTCCAGTGGATTGCGGGTCAGGTTATATACCCTCATTTGGATGCTATGTCCTTAAAATCTTCCATGAGATCTTCTAAGCTCTCTTCTTTCGTCTTCAGACTGGATACAGAAGCTGCAGTGGAGGATTCCAAAGCTAATCAATGAGAAGAAAGGTATCTCAATCTTAGAGTCACTGCTTAGAGAGAATTTGCCCAAAAGAACTTTTTAGCCAGAAATAACTGCTCTGAAGTTTGAATTAGCAAGAACTGAACTTATTAAGCCTCTGAAATTTGGAGTTGGTTCTTATAGAAGTTAGACCTATTCTAAATAATATGCTCACCTCCATTCTGCAATTAACTACCAAATAATTCTTTTGCCTTGTTTGGTTTCCTTTCTAAATGCATACATTGGATGATAATTCAAGTTCATAGCAGCAACTGATTTGACCATCTAATCATATTTTGAAATGGTTAGATTTGGGTCATTGCAGAAACGTGCACTGAAACTTATCTCCAGGATTCACATTCCTACACTGCTGCACCTTTAGAGCTGAACAGAAAAAAATAAAGATTAAAGACCTACTTCACATAATTAAAAATAATGTCTCATATTTCATCCAGAGGCGCATGGGCAAGTATTTTAAATGTAGATTCACTAGGTCGGCTTACCAATTTACATATAAGTTTGAAAATGAAAAGTTAGTGTGCCCCTAGTTATGTGAACGCTTCTAAATTGTGTATCACCTCTGGGCTAAGGTCAAGTGGATGTAGTTAAGCCTCAAAGAAGAAATTTTCATAAAATTATGAGAAACTGAAAATTGTGATTTACAATAGAGGCCCAGATAAACTTGAATTGTGGTTTTTAACTTCTTTTGGAGAAGGAGAAAATACTCCTTGATAGAGGAAAATGTGTGCTTCACTCCTAAGGAATTGCAGCATGGGCTTATTTATTTAACTAGTATGATTAAGTGTTTTCTTACTACAAAATAAGAATGGTTTTTAGAAGTGTGCTGTTTTTTCTCCAAATATTTTGGGATTTTCCAGTTATCTTTCTGTTATTTATTTCTAGTTTAATTCCAGTGTGGTCTAAGAGTGTACTTGTATGATTTCTATTCTTTTAAATTTGTTAGGATGTGTTTTATGACAGAGAGTGTGGTCTATCTTGGTGAATGTTCCAAGTTAGCTTAAGAAAAGCATGTATTCTGCTGTTGTTGGATGAAGTCGTCTATAAATGTCAATTACATCCAGTTGATTGATGGTGCTGTTCAGTTCAATTATATCCTTACTGATTTTCCACCTGCTGGATCTGTCAATTACTGAAAGAGGAGTGCTGAAGTCTCCAACTGTAATAATGAATTTGTTGATATCTCCTTGTAGTTCTTTCAGGTTTTGCCTCATGTATGTTAATGTTATGTGGTTAGGTGCATTCACATTAAGGATTGTTGTGTCTTCTTGGAGAATTGACCCCTTTATCCATATATAAGGCCCCTCTTTATCTTTGAACATTTTTCTTGCTCTGAAAACTGCTGTGTCTGAAATTAATATAGTTTCCCCAGCTTTCTTTTGATTAGTGTTAACATGGTATATCCATCCTGAAACTTCTAAGTTATCTGTACCTTAATATTTAAAATAGATTTCTTATAGACAACATCTAGTTGGGTCTTTTGTAAAATCCATTTTGATAGTATCTATCTTTTAACTGTTATATTTAGACTATTAAAATTTAAAGTGACTATTTATATAGATTAATATCTACAGTATTTTTCCTCATTTTCCTTTTTGTCCTTGTTCTTTGTTCCTCTTATTTTGTGTTCCACTCTATTTCTGTGTTCCTGGGTTTTAATTGAGCATTTCATATTATTTCTTTCTTCTTGCAGAGTGCCAATTATACCTCTTTTTAAATTTTAGTTAGTGGTTGATATGTTTTGGCTGTGTCCCCACCCAAATCTCATCTTGAATTGTAGTTCCCATAATCCCCATATGTCATGGGAGGGACCCAGTAGGAGGTAATTGAATCATAGGGCACTTACCTCCATGTTGTTCTCATGATATGGAGGGAGTTCTCACCAGATCTGATGGTTTTATAAGGGGCTTCCCCCTTCGCATGGCTCTCACATTCTTCTTCTCCCTGCTGCCATGTGAAGAAGGATATGTTTGCTTCCCCTTCTGACATGATTGTAAGTTTCCTGAGGCCTCCTCAACCATGCTGAACTGTGAGTCAATTAAACCTCTTTCTTTCATAAATTACCCAGTCTTGGGTATGTCTTTATTGGCAACATGAGAAAAGTAATAGAGTAAATTGGTACCACAGAGAGTGTGGTACTCTATAAAGATCCCTGGAAATGTAGAAGAGACTTTGGAACTGGGTAACAGGAAGAGGTTGGACTAGTTTGGATGGCTCAGAGGAAGACAGGAAAAGAAAGTTTGGAACTTTCTAAAATCTTAGAGGACTCAGAAGACAGGAAGATGTGGGAAAATTTGGGACTTCCTAGAGACTGGCTGAATGGCTTTGACCAAAATGCTGATAGTGATACTGACAATGAAGTCCAGGCTGAGGTGATCTCAGATGGAAATGGGGAACTTGTTAGGAACTGGAGCAAAGGTGACTCTTGTTATGCTTTATTTAGCAAAGAGACTGGCAGCCCTGCCCTAGAGATCTGTGGAACTTTTAACTTGAGAGAGATGATTTAGGGTATCTGATGGAAAAAATTTCTGAGTGGCAAAGCATTCAAGAGGAAGTGGAACATAAAAGTTTGGAAAGTTTGCAGCCTGACTATGTGATTCAAAAGAAAAACCTTATTTTCTAGGGAGAAATTTAAGCCTGCTGCAGAAATTTGCATTAGTAAAAAGGAGGCAAATGTTAATCACCAAGACAATGGGGAAAATGTCTCCAGGGCATGTCAGAGACCTTTACAGCAACCCCTACCATCACAGGCCTGGAAGCTTAGGAGGTAAAAGTGGTTTCCTGAGCCAGGTCCAAGTTCCCCTGGTGTGTGCAGTCTTTGGACTTAGTGCCCTGAGTCATAGCCTCTCCAGCCTTGGCTAAAAGGGGCCAAGGTACAGCTCAGGCCCTTGCTTCAGTGGGTGCAAGCCCCAAGCCTTGGCAGCTTCCGTGTTGTGTTGGTCCTGCAGTATGCAGAAGTCAAGAATTGAGGTTTGGGAACCTCCACCTAGATTTCAGAGAACGTATGGAAAGGCCTGAATGTCCAGATAGAAGTTTGCTGCAGGGGCAGTTCCCTGATGGAAAACCTCTTCCAGGGCAGTGCGGAAAAAAAATGTGGGGTCTCAGCCCCTACACAGAGTCCCCACTAGGACACTGCCTAGTGGAGCTGTGAGAAGAGGGCCACCGTCCTCCAAACCCCAGAATGGTAGATCCACCTACAGCTTGCACTGTGTGCCTGGAAGACCCACAGACACTCAACACCAGCCCATGAAAGCAGCCAAGAGGTGGGCTTTACCCTGCAAAGCCACAGAGGAAGAGCTGCTCAAGGCCACAGAGCCCACCTCTTGCATCAGCATGACCTGGATATGATACATGGAGTCAAAGGAGATCATTTCGGAGCTTTAAGATTTGACAGACCCTGGATTTTGAACTTGCATAGGGCATGTAGCCCCTTCCTTTTGACCAATTTCTCCCATTTGGAATGGTTATATTTACCCAATGCCTATACCCCCATTTTATCTAGGAAGTAAGTAACTTGCTTTCGATTTTACAGGTTCTTGGGCGGAAAGGACTTGTCTTATCTCAGATGAGACTTTGAACTTGAACTTTTGGGTTAAGGCTGGAATGAGCTAAGACTTTGGGGGACTGTTGGAAAGGCATGATTGTTTTTATAAATGTGAGGATATGAGATTTGGGAGGGGCCAGGGGCAGAATGATATGGTTTGGCTGTGTCCCCACTGAAATCTCATCTTGAATTATAGTTTCCATAATCCCCATGTGTCACGGGAGGGACCCAGTGGGGGGTAATTGAATCATGGGGGTGGTTATCTCCATGCTGTTCTCGTGATAGTGAGTGATTCTCGTGAGATCTGATGGTTTTATAGGGAGCTTTCCCCTTTGCTCAGCTCTCATTCTTCTCCCTTCTGCCTTGTGAAGGGTATGTTTGCTTCCCCTTCTGCCATGATTATAAGTTTCCTGAGGCCTCTTCAGCGATGCTGAACTGTGAGTCAATTAAACCCCTTTCCTTAATAAATTACCCAGTCTCAAGTATGTCTGTATTAGCAGCATGAGACTGGACTAATTCAGCGGTTGTCCTGGAGTTTGCAATACACATTTATAACTAATCTAATCTAATCCCAAATAACACTGCCACATCATGGATGTTATAAGTACCTTATAACAAAGTATATCCAGTTTCTCATCTCGTCCCTTATTACATTGCTGTCATTCATTTTACTTATTCATAAGCTATATTCACCAATTATTACTATTATTATTTGGAAAAAGCTGTTATCTGTTATATTAATGAAAAGAAAAATAAAAATTTTATTTTACTTTCATTTATTGCTTTTTGTACTCTTCTTTTTAAATATAGATTTGAAATTCTGACTGATATCATTTTTCTACTCTACAGAAAGTTCATTTTTTGTGTGTTTTAAATGATATATAGAGAGATACTTTAGCTGTTTGCTTTACTAATTGCTTTCCAGAACATGTGGCTCAGAATTTCATAGCAGTTTTATCTATAGCTCATGACACAAACATTAAGTTGTTTTAATTTTTAATTTTTTTATTTCAATAGGTTTTTGAGGACCAGGTAGGGTTTGTTTACATGAATAAGTTATTTAGTGGTGATTGCTGAGATTTTGGTGCACCCATAACCCAAGCAGTGTACTCTGTACCCATTGTGTAGTTTTTTATCCCTCACCACACCCACCCTTTACCCTGAGTCCCCAAAGTCCAATGTATCATTCTTATGCCTTTGCATCATCATAGCTTTGCTCTCACATATGCGTGAGAACTTATGATGTTTGGTTTTCTATTCCTGAGTTACTTCACTTAGAATAATAGACTTTAATTCCATCCAGGTTGCTATGAATGCCGTTATTTTGTTCCTTTTTATGGCTGAGTAGTATTCCATGGTATGTATATATATATCACTTTTTCTTTATCCACTCATTGATTGATGGACATTTACATTTGGGCTGGTTCCATATATTTGCAATTGTAAATTGTGCTGCTATAAACATGCATGTGCAAGTATCTTTTTTGTATAATGACTTCTTTTCCCCTGGGTAGATACCTAGTATTGGGATTGCTAAATCAAAAGGTAGATCAATTTTTAGATTTTTAAGGATTCTCCACACTGTTTTCCATAGTGGTTGTACTAGTTTACATTCCCTCCAGCAGTGTAAAAGTGTTCCCCTTTCACCGCATCCACACCAACATCTATTTTTTTTTTTTTTTTTTTGATTATGGCCATTCTTACAGGAGTGAGGTGGTTACACATTGTGGTTTTGATTTGCATTCTACAAAAAGTTTATTTTATTTTAGTATTTCTTACAACACAGGCCTACTGGTGACATATTCCCTCAATTTTTGTCTGAAAAAGTATTTATCCTTCACTTTTGAAAGCTCATTTTTCAGAGTACACAATAACAGGTTGTGAGGGGCACTTTTTGAACATTTAAAACAGTTTACTCCACTCTCTTTTTGCTTGTATATTTTCTGAAGAAAAATCTAATTCTTATTATTGTTCCTCTACAGATAAGTTGGTTGGTTCTTCACCAATCCCTGGCTTCTTTAAAAATTTACTTATGTGTCTTTGATTTTTTGCACTTTGAACATGCTATAATGTTATAGGTTGGACCATGTCCCCCTTTGCCCAGAAAAATGATATGTTGAAGTCTTTATCCTCAGTACCTTGGAACTTGACTTTATTATTATGATTATTATATTTGCTGGGTACATGAAGTTTTGCTTTTTTTTTAAGCATGCTTTCTTTTTACATTTTTAAAATTTATTATACACATTTATAGAGTACAAGCACAATTGTGTTACATGTGTAGTGGTCAAGTCAGGGCTTTTAAGACATCCATTACCAGAATAATGGACATTGTACCCATTAAGTAATTTCTCATCATCCACCCCATACCTCCAACCTTCCTCTTGTCCATTGTCCATTATTCCACTCTCTATGAGAATGTCACCTTATTTAGAAATAGGATTGTTAAGATGAGATCATATTGGAGTAGAGTGAGCCCCTATTCTAATATGATTGGTGTTCTTATAAGAAGAGAACCATGTGAAGACACAGAGATACACAGGTAGAATGTCATGTATGCAGCCTGCAAAACAAATAACACCAAAAATTGCCAACAAACTGCCAGAAGCTAGGAAGAGGCAAGAAAGCATTACCCTATAAGTTTCAGAGGGAACAAGGCCCCTGCCAAAACTTTAATTTCCAACTTCGAAACCTGAAAACTGTGAGACAATAAATTTGTGCTGCTTTAAGCCACCAAGTTTGTGGTACTTTTTTACATCAGCCCTAGGAAATTAGCACATATGCCTTGGTATAGATTTGTTTGTATTTATCATGCTTAGTGTTCTCTGAGCTTCCTGGATCTGTCGTTTGGTGTTTGTCGTTGATTTTTTGAAAATTTTTAGCCGTTATTATTTCAAATATTTCTGCTACCCCTTTCTCTTTGTCTTCTTCTGCTGTTGTTCCCATTATGTATCTGTTACTGTCTTTGTAACTGTTCCACAATTCTTGGATATTCTATTCCCTGTTTTCCATTATTTTTTCTTTATGCTTTTCAGTGTGAGATATTTCTATTCATGGACCTTTAAGATCACTACTTTTTCTTCCTTAGCTGTGTCCACTCTACTGTTAAGTACATCAAACATATTCTTCATTTCTGTTTTTTTAATTTCTAGCATTTCTTTTTTATTCCTTTTTAAAGTTTCCATCTCTCTGCTTATACTACCCATCTGTTCTTGCATACTGCTCACTTTTTCCTTTAGAGCCCTTAGCATATTAATTATTTTATTAGTTTTCTGAGGCCATAACAAAGTACCAAAGACTTACGGATTTGCGCAACAGAAATTGCTTTTCTCACAGTTCTGGAGGCTGGAAGTTTGGGACTAGGTGTTGGCAGAGTGGATTTCTTCTGAGGCCTCTCTCCTTAGCTTGTAGATTGAACTTCATTCAATTGTATTAACCCAAATCCTCTCTCTCTTCAATTTCTCATCTTTGGGTTATCTTAAAGATTTTCTATGGATTGCTTTTGTAACTTTAAACAATATACAAACATTCCTCCTAATCCATATCTCCCTTCAAATTTATCTGAATTATGTCATTATTCTTAGTTTTTTCTATTGCTCTCTTTTATATCTTTAAAGAATGTACATTAAACTCTTTTTCAAGTTTTATCAACTTTCATCTGCTATCTCTTTACTATCCACCTTGTGAGATGAAGATATAAGGGCCCCGCCTTTTTTTCCATTTCTTCCATCCACCTCCCACCTTTCATCTGTTTCCCTTTACCTTATATTGTCAGGGCTGCTAATGTTTTCCTTCCAACCTGCGGTCATATTTAAATATTTTGTGCTTAATCTGAAGATTGTAAAAGATCCTGTCTGGGCACAGTGGCTTACACCTGTAATCCCAGCACTTTGGGAGGCCAAGGCGGGCAGATCATTTAAGGTCAGGAGTTCAAGACCAGCCTGGCCAACATGGTGAAACCCCGTCTCTACTAAAAATACAAAATATTAGCCAGGTGCAGTGGCAGGCGCCTGTAATTCCAGCGATTTGGGAAGGTGAGGAAGGAAGATCCTTTGAATCTGGGAGGCAGAGATTGCAATGAGCAGAGATCACACCCACTGCACTCCAGCCTGGGAGACAGAGCGAGACTATGTCTCAAGTAAATAAATAAATAAATAAATAAATAATAAGATTGTAAAAGATAAACACTGAAAAGTTACTGTGCTGGTGAAAATATTGTTCACTCTAGTGCCAACTAGTATTACTTTCCAATAGATTGAATCAATTCTGACTCCTTAAAGAGGAATATTCCTATAATCAAAATAAAATATAGTCTCATTTCTAATGTTATCAATTGCTTCAAATCATATCATAATTTACTTTAGTTTCCTACCAAATTGGCTAAAATTTTAAAAGACTGAAGATACCAAGTGTTGTTAAGGATGTGGAACAATTCAAATTCTCAAACACTGCTGGTGAGACTGTTAATTAATATGACCACTTTGGAAAAGAATTTAGCAATATCTACTAAAACTGAACATATGCATACTCTATAACCCAACTACTCCACTTTTACATGAATATCTAAAATAAATGTGAATATACATGCACCACAGACAATGTACAGTAATGTCCACAGCAGCACTATTCATAATGGCCAAATATTAGAAGCAATTCAAATATACATTAACAATAGAATGGGTGAAAATTGTAGCATATTCACACAGTGAAATATTTTTAAGCAGTGAGGATGTTTGCCATTTTCAACGTGTGAATATAATATTGAATAAAAGTAGCCAGATTCAAAAAAGTAATATACCATATGATTTACTTATACAGAGTTTAAAAACAGAAGGAATATGCTATAGAGTATTAGAAGTTAGGACTGTGGTTACACTCAGGGATACAGGTAGTGAGTGAAATGACAAGAAGGACTTTGGGATACTGATAGTGTTCAATTTCTTGATATAAATTGTGTTTTCAAGGATGTGTTTACTTTATGATAATTCATTAATCAGTACAGTTATGAATTATGGACTTGTGTTATATATGTTATAGTTCAATTTTTTGTTTTAAAAAATTGACCTTACAGTAGTTATTTTAGTAGCCACTTAAAAATGGCTGTTTTCTATTGGACTAAACAACAGTCTTGAAAAATTAAATCATATGTTTTATTTTCTTCCTGGTACTTCTATTTTCTAAATATTCCAATATAAAAATTATTTCATAATCACAAAAAGCTTATCAACTCACTCCAAAAAATTATGAGTCCACATCATGATTCTCAGACTTAGTCATTTTTTATATGCCATCCGTAAGGGATTTGATTGTACCCCTCAAAAAGATATGTTCAAGTCGTGACCCCCAGTACCTCTGAATATGACCTTATTTGGAAATAGAGTCTGCAGATGTTGTTAAGAATCTCAAGATAAGGCCGTACAGGATTTAGAGTGGGCCCTAAATCCAGTGAATGATTGTCTTTGTTAGGGAAAACAGAGTGATATTTGAAACTTCAAGAGTCACAGGGGAAAAAGCCATGTGAAGACAGAGGCGAAGAATCTAATGATGTGTCCATAAGCGAGAGAATGACAACAATTGCTTGTGCTGCCAGAAGCTAAGAAAGAGGCATGAAACAGATTTTCCCTCAGAACCTCCAGAAGGAACTAACTCTGCTGACACCTTGATTTGAGACTTCTGGCCTCTGGCACTGTGAAAGAATCAATTTCTGTTGCTTTAAGCCGTGAAGTTTGTGACAGTTTGTTGTGGTAGACTTCAGAAACTAATGTTGTACCGTCCATCCCTCCTCATACACACATTCAGACAAAGGCACACTTATAGTTAAGAGGCTATTTTGTTCTCAGTGGTCCCTACTTGAGTGCCAAACTTGCAATACATCATGTTACCAGACTTTATCTTTTTTTATGATTCCTCAAGAACCCTAGAGATTTGCTAAATCTGTGCCCACTTCCTACTTCACCTCTCTCTCCTTTATTTTCCATAGATCTTTAGACTGTAAGTCAGCATCAAGCTAACAGTTTGTTAAAGTAACAGCTGTAAGCATTTCAACTTTTTCATCCCACGATACATTTCATCATTTTCTTTCTTTCTTATGGAAGTTGATAAGGCCAATCAACAGAGTATATGTCTTCTTGTAATTTGTTTTTTACTTGGAGTCTTAATTAGCATAAAGGGAGTTGAAAAGCCACTTCTATGTGGAATACTTATTACCAAGGTTAAGACAGACTATGCTTAACATTTAATTGGTTTATAGTGCTGTGAAGCTAGTTTTCAAGGTCATAAAAATCTTACTTATAAACACAAAAAGAAAATGTTAACAGCTGTTATAAAATCATCAAAGTTGCATTTTCTTCTTGAGCAATGAGGAGTTGTTCTTTGCACAAGCACTGTCTAATATATCTTTAAATGTTCTTTTGATTAACAGAAGTAAACCTGACCCTGTCCCAGGAACAAATGAGTTGACTGCAAATGTGGCTTCTTTTTATTCCCCTAAAATCACCCCATGCGCAACCAATTTGCCCATCAGTTGGGTTATACCGACAAGGATGTAAATGGGACCCATTTGTGAGTCTGCAGCAGTCTGTCTTCCCTAGTGTAAGAGCATGGTGGCTTAGTGCTCCATTGTCTATGAAAGTAAGTAGGATGTGTTTAAGCCCTGGTGAGTAGACCAACCAACCACATATTGTATCCATGTAATACCATTCTCACCTTCATTACCCTGTAACTCTTTCTTTTTCCCTTAACCCTAATCCACCACAATCCATTCTTCATACAGAAGTCAGAATGACCATCCAAAATCTTAAAATGGAATGTTCCACTCCGTTGTTTCTACTCTCTAAGGGTTTTCCATGGCATTTAGAATAAAATACAAACAAGTTACATGATCTATCCCCTGTCTCCACACTAATTCCCAACTTGGTATTTGCCATTCCTTTTGCCTATAATGTTTTGTTCACAGAATTTCCCATTGTGTCATCTTCCTCATCAGTCAGAATTCAACTCAGTGTTACAAACTCAAGAGATCTTCAACAAAGATGTCCCACTTCCGTAGTCGGTCTGTCTCTACAGCATCAATTTTATTTTTTTGACTGAAATTATTAATCATTTATTTCTGGACTTGATGTTTGTCCTTGTCACCCCCACCAACACTAAATTATAAACCTCATTAAAATAGATACTTATTCATTACTTTATTCCTTCATCTTGAATTCTGCCTGTCACTAAGTTGGTTCTCAATAAAATACTTGTGGAATGAATGAATACATATAACCAGCTTAATAAACATGACTATTACCATAGGTCCCCACTCAAAATTATCGCTCATCTATCACCACACTTTCTTTTTTTTTTTTTTTTTTTTTTTTTTTTTTTTTTTTTTTGAGACAGAGTCTCACGCTGTCGCCCAGACTGGAGTGCAGTGGCGCGATCTCGGCTCACTGCAAGCTCCGCCTCCTGGGTTCACGCCATTCTCCTGCCTCAGCCTCCTGAGTAGCTGGGACTACAGGCGCCCGCCACCGCGCCCGGCTAATTTTTTGTATTTTTAGTAGAGACGGGGTTTCACTGTGGTCTCGATCTCCTGACCTTGTGATCCGCCCGCCTCGGCCTCCCAAAGTGCTGGGATTACAGGCGTGAGCCACCGCGCCCGGCTCTATCACCACACTTTCATGTTTCCTTAAAAATATTCTCGTGTGAAATACATTTTGCTGTGCAGCCACTGTATTTAGGTATCTGTGGTTGCATAAAAATTACCCCAACATTTGGTGGTTTAAGACGGCAAATACTTACCATCTCATAGTTTCTGGGGGCCAGGAAGTTTGGAGTGGTATAGCAGGGTCCTCTAGCTCAAGGTCTCTCTGACTGCAATCAAGGTATGCAGCCATCTCAAGATGCCGAAGGGGAAGGTTATGCTCCCAAGCTCACCCTGGTTGTTGGAAGGATTCACTTCTTACAGGTAGTTGTCCTGAAGGACTCAGTCCCTCACTGGTTGTTGTCAGAGGCTTTCCTCAGTTCCATGCTATATGGGCCTTTCCAGAGGGCAGCTCATAATATGGCATCTTGCTTAATCAGAGTGAAAAGAGAGAGCAAGGAGGGCATGCAACAGAAAAGCCAAAATCATTTTGTAGCCTAATCTCATGCCATCACTTTTACTATTTTCTATTTGTTAGAAGTGAGTCACTAGGTTCAGCCAACATTGATGGGAGAGATTTCTCTTGAATATCTAGAAGTAAGGATGACAGGGAGCCATTTTAGAGGCTGCCCACCAGAGCCACATATCTTCATATTTGCGTAAACTGTTTATCCCATTCCTCTCGCTCTAGCCTATCTTCCTGGAGTTTTCTCCCCGTGGGAGCCAAAACTCTAGTAATCATGTCCACTGTCTGTCACTTGGCTCTGAGTTATTCTTGACTACTTAGCAATTTTGAGTGAAAAGTTTCAGTTTAAGACATATAAGAAGCCATGATAAACAGCAGCTCACGACGACATCTATAAAATACAGACCTAAATGCAGACCTAATTCATACAGAACTGTATGAATCTTTTTTTAATTTTTTATTATTATTATACTTTCAGTTCTAGGGTACATGTGCATAACGTGCAGGTTTGTTACATATGTATACTTGTGCCATGTTGCTGTGCTGCACCCATCAACTCGTCAGTACCCTTCAACTCGTCATTGACATCAGGTATAACTCCCAATGCAATCCCTCCCCCCTCCCCCCTCCCCATGATAGGCCCCGGTGTGTGATGTTCCCCTTCCCGAGTCCAAGTGATCACATTGTTCAGTTCCCACCTATGAGTGAGAACATGTGCAAGAAGTGGATATCATTAAAAGATAAATTTTCATTCATTATTTCAAGAAACATTTATTGAATGACTGTATGCACTAACCACTGTTCTAGATGCTGAGATACATCAGTTACAAAACGAAAAAATGCTCACTTTCATGAATTTTAAAATTTGATCTAGAGGCAGATAACAAACAAGATAGCAATAAAATACAGTGCTTTAGGTAGTGACATGTGCTAATGAGAAAGAAAAGTTAATATAACATGCTGGACTTGGAGGAGGGTAACATTTTAGGTACAGTGGACTGGGAAGACCTCATTGAGAAAATGCCCTTTGAACAAACACCTGAAGGATGGCTAGGTCATATCTATAGGAAATTATCCAAGCAGTTGGAATAGCAGATACAAAGGTCCTGAGGGGAGACATTGACTGGTGTTTTCAAGGAAGTAAAAAACGCTCAGTGTGTCTTTTTTGTTGTTGTTGTTGGGTTTTTTTGTTTTTTGTTTTTTGTTTTTTTGAGAAGGAGTCTCACTCTGTTGCCCAGGCTGGAGTGCAATGGCACAGTCTTGGCTCACTACAACCTCTGCCTCCCAGGTTCAAGCAATTCTCCTGCCTCAGCCTCCCGAGTAGCTGGGACTACAGGCACGTGCCACCACACCTGGCTAATTTTTGTATTTTTAGTAGAGGCGGGGTTTCACCATGTTGGCCAGGCTGATCTTGAACTCCTGACCTCGTGATCCACCCACCTCTGCCTCCCAAAGTGTTGGGATTACAGGGATGAGCCACCACACCTGGCCCCTAGTGTGTCTTAAATGAGTTAGTAAGGTATAGTATAGAAGGAGATAAAGTTGGAAAGGAGAAAAGATCATGCAAGGACTTGCAGGCTACTGTAAGAACTTCGGCTTTTCTTCTGAGTCATGTGTGGAGCCTTTTGGAGAATTTTGAGCACAGGAGTAGATACGATCTGTCATAATGTTTTGACAGCATCATCTTGGCTGCCATGTTGAGAACAGACTAAAAGGGGGCTTGAGCAAAAAGAAACAGACGGACCATCTTGGTGGCTATTGAATCAAGCCATGTAAGAGATACTGGTTGTTTGGACTGGAAGAGAGACAGTAGAGTTAGGTGAGAAGTGGTCAAACCCTGGATGTACTTTGAAAGTAAAGTGGAGAGGATTTGTTGGTAGATTGGACGGTATGTGTGAGATAAAAGAAAGTCAATTATGACTCCAAACACTTTAGCCTGAACTAACAAAGAATGAAGTTTCCATAAACTGAGATGCAAAGTCAATCCATGGGAAGAACATGTTTGGGGAAAAAATATCAGGAGATCAGTTTTAGACGTGTTAATGTTGAAAAGCCTACTAGCCATCTGAATGGAAATGTAGAGGAGAGACTAGTCCAGAGTTAGTAAAGAGGTTTAGTCTAGAGGTAGACATCTGTAAAGAGTTAGCATATATAAGATATGTAAAGCAATGAGAGTAAGTGAGATCACCTAGGGAACGAGGCTACTTAGAAAAGACAAGAGGTGAAAATGAAAAACTCAGAGTAAAAATGCAAGATTTTTGAATCAGCTCTGAGTTCAAACTAGATCCAAGGGCTCCAAGCATAAAAGGGTCTGTCTTTTGAATAGATAGCTGGGGTATTTCCATGAGAGTCCAGCTCTTTGAGATTTCTCCTGATTAGAACAAAGATGAGTCAAAACATATTTTCTTGCTTCCAACCAGGAAAGCCTCAAGGCAAGCTCTACTCCACAGTTGAGTTTCAAAAAAGCCTATTTCCTTTCCCCAGCACTGATTATCTGTTTCCTCTGAGTCAATGGTTCTCAAGTATCAGCGAGCATAGTTATCCCCACCTTCAGAGAGCCACGTTCTGTAAGTGGGGTTACGAATCTTCATTTTTAGCAAATATCCCTGTTGATCTTGATAAGGGGTACTCCACTTTCAGAAGTCTGAATCTAGAAATATAGGTCACTATAAAAAATATTGAATATTATATCATGCTAGGAAGTTTAGATGCTCATAGTTGCTATTGACCTTAACTTTCCGATAATAATGTGGTTAATTTCTAAATGCTGACATTAATTTTAAGCTTAAAACTATAAATAAGCAGTTAACTAACTACTTCAAAATTCAAATAGAAAATGTTAACAATCTGACTCTGTTGTTTTATTTTAATTTTTTGAAAAGAGTACCAATCAACTTTTATTGATTCAGAGAGTTGAGCCTTTGAATAGGCAAAAAGATACTACTTTCAGCCTGGCGCAGTGGCTCATGCCTATAATCCCAACACTGTAGAAGGCCGAGGTAGGTGGATCACTTGAGGTCGGGAGTTTGAGACCAGCCTGGCCAGCATGGCAAAACCCCGTCTCTACTAAAAAGACAAAAAATTAGCCGGGTGTGGTGGCAGGCGCCTGTAATCTAAAAAAAAAAAAAAAAAAAAAAAAAGCATTACTTTCTAAAGATTGGTGTGGTAAAGATGTCTGTATTCCCCTGTATCCAGTTTTGCTCTCCATCCAGATACAAGGAAGTGCTATACCTTAAGAAGACCACATAATTAGTTCTGGTCAATGGATTGTGGGAAAAAATAATAGGTGTCACTTCTAGACCAAAGTATTTGATAACCAATGTTTGACCTTCCAAGGTTCTCTTCCTTTACCACAGCAACTTTAGAGGAAGCCTCACGTTGAGTTTATGGAGATGGAAGATCAAAATAACCTGCATCTCTGTCATCTCATGAGAGCATTTATATTGGGAAGTTTCTATCTTCACATTAGACTTTGTGAGTGAAACGTAAATCTTGTATTGAGCCAAACGTAAATCCTGTATTGAGCCACTGAGATTTTTGTTTGCCTGTTTGTCACTGTGGCATAAGCCTATCATATCCTGAATCATCACCTGGCAATATACCACAGGAGCTCTACAAAAGTATAGACCTGAAAGAGATTTGATTATTGTAAGTTTATAACTGATATTGGAACTTCACACCAAATATTGAAAAGCTTTTCTTGCTATACAGACAAGCAAATCAACTCACACATAACAGCTCTTCATTTCTCTCATTCCACAATTTCAAATTATTTGTTCAATAGAACATGAATCCTTGCTGTCTGCATGTTCCACATTATTCTACTTACTTTATATTTATACAGGAAGACAAAACACAGTATATCCATTTTTCAAGCACCCCTTCCTTTAGGAATTGTTTTCTGTCCTTTGCTCCTCTCCTCGCCCTCATTTAATAAGCACATCCATGACCCCACCTTCTTTGTCACTTTCCTTTTCACACAGGCAGGATTAGGTGCCTACCCAATAGCTCCCTTTTCTGCCTCCATATGCTTCCATACACCCTGTACATACCTCCCATCATGGATCTACGAATGTGCTGTTTTACATATTAGAATTAAGCTCTTAACCCATAGGGGCCATATCTCATTTATGTCTAGCACCTAGCACAAAGAAGGCACCCAATCAATGTTTTGGACCTAACTGCTTCTTAAGTCAAATATACAGAGGATGTATGTAGCTCTGAGGTGGCATCTGTTTCTTTATCAATTAACTTATACCCTTAGAAAAAGAGATGTTTCTCTGAATCTGCAGGCATGGCTCTTATTCCAGACCTCAGATAATGCCCCAAGTTTTTCTTCTGGTACTCAGAACAAATCCTTCTTCTTAAAAGGCATATTGACAGTTAGTTACTAAAGGCCTTTCAGATACTTGTTGATTGTTTCATATCAATATATGCAAAGAATCATAAAAACATAGAGAATGGAGTCACTTTTTAAAGTAGTCATTATATGCAATGAATACTATCATTTCTAATTCATGAAATTTCTATTAGCCATCTTCTGAAAATGAGTTGGGAATCTAGTTTTATAGACACCTAATTTTATTTGATTAGCTTGAGCAAAAGAGTGAGTTAATGGTATATTGCCACTCCCACGTTCTAGAAAGATGTGTTAATAAAATATAATCATATATTCCCTATGTTAATATGAACTATATGTGAGAATGTGGTGTGTTTGCATACTCTATAAAACATCTTCAAGAGACTTTGATGAGTATTTTACAGCTAATTCCGAGATCTCAACCACAGCCAATTCTAAATAACTTGATTTTGTATTACTATCTACCTTTCTGCAAAGTGATTATCAGTGCAGTTTGAGAGTGGAGAATGTGAATTCTAAACTGTTCTATAGAATACCAATGTGCTTTAAGGTGATAATAGGACCCTATAAGAAAAACTTTGAAAATGCTAAGGAAAACAAAAGTAAACAGATGTTCTCTTCGCAAGACTGCTGAGAGTCTTGACCACATATTATGAATAAGACTGATGTATCCACTAGTCACAGTAGGCACAGTGCCTAGGGCCCGGGGTATTTCCTAAGAACCCACAACAATGTTTTAATTTCTTTTAAAATGAGAAGGAAAAAAGGAAATAATCATAATACTAAATATATAATAATGAATCTAGCCTGGATTATATTAATCTTTATACCAATGCAGTCATCAAATATAACTTTTCATTTTTTTTATGAAGGAAGTGGCCCACAAAGGCAAATGTGCCTAGAGCTCACCAAAGTTATAATGAAGCCCTGTGAACTTCGACCAACAACAAAATCCACCAAATGTTTCTCTCTCAAACAAAAAAAAGAGTGAGAAATTTGAGGATATTACTTCTTAATATATTCTCTACTCAGGTAGGTGGCAACTGAAAGTCTCTCCCTGTGAAGGGAGGCGGGGCTGTAGTGGTGGAATTGACCAAGAGAGAAAAGGCAAATATGCCTCCCAGGTTTTAAGTTTGGGTAACTCCTTGGCTGGCTGTACTAGCAACTCATCTTTTTGACAGGTTTAGTTGTCAGTTATCTGCAGGATAACAGAAAAGAGATGCCCTACAGATGGTTCTATATATGAGTCTAAAATTCAAGAGAGAGACCAAGTCTGGTGTTGTTTATTCAGGAATTTTTTAGTATAGTGGGGATAGTTGAAACTATTGAAGTAGGGAATAACATAATGAGAAAGGCAGTGGACTAAGGATATAACTACAGGGAGTTTCAACCTTAAGGGACAGTTATAGAAATATAAACTCCCCAAGAGAGACAAAAAGCAAGGAGAAATACAAGGAAAACTAGAGAGCGGTATTATCATGGAAATGCATTAGATGACATTATAATAGGAATAGAGTAGAAAGTTTCAAGACAAAACAGGAAAACAGGCACTCATATTCATGGCAAGTGAGGTGATGAATCACCACAACCTTCCTGGGAGTCGATTTGGCATTGTGTGAAAACACCTAGAAAAGATTTACACCCTTGGACCCAATAATTCTCATGCAATAATTTATTCTAAAGAAATAATCTCAAGAAAATTGTCCAGGATTTATGTACAAGGATGTGTATAGCACCTTTATTTATAATAGGGAAGATTTTTAAATGAGTCAAATATCCAATAGTGGGGAAATGGCTAACTTAACAATAATTCATTTCTTTTACAGAATATCATGAAGCAGAAATCAGCATCTTAAAAATACTTAAGGATATGGGATGATATTTACAAAATTATGTTAAAAAGTAGGTAAAACCTATTGTACAGAACTGTGTCTACAAATATCTATATCTATCTTTGTATTGACAAATATTGTGAAAGTCATCAGAATGAAATTAGAGTTACGTATTTCCAAATCCTCACAAAATGGATTCAGGAGGCCATGAATTTCTGTGGGGTTGGGGGGAGCGTCCTCACAGATGTTTGCCTAATAACATGAACTATCACAAAAGACTACCAAAACCACAACATTGCACAAAGGCCACCACAACCTTACACAAAAAAATACTTCTAAAATTACACCTACCAGCAACTATCTGTTCAACCTTGGATTGATGCCACCCTTGTTATTGAAACTTGTAACTACGGATAGTCATTTCAAAACAACTTACGTAACCCTCTTCATTTTACCTGTAAAAACCCCTTGTATTCTTTTGCCTCTCTGGATATGCTTATGATCCATCATCTCATGCGTATCCCAGATTGCAATTCCCTGCATATTTCCAAATAAACTCTTTTATTTTCTTGGAGATCCTGCCTCTCTGCCATTATTTTAGGTCGATATCATGTATATACTTCAAAATGTTAACAGTGTTTATCACCAATTAGTGCTATTGCAAATATGGTTTTTCTTCTTTGTACTTCCCCATATTTTCCAAATATTGTGTAATGACCAAATACTGCTTTTTTTTTTTTTGTTGTTCTTTTGATTTTTTTTTTTTGAGACAGGGTCTTATGCAGAGAGGTACAATCACTGCTCACTGCAGCCTTGACCTCCTGGGCTCAAGTGATCCTCCCACCTCAGCATCCCTAGTAGCTGGGACTACAGGCATGCACCACCAAGCCCAGCTAATTTTTCTAGTATTTTTAGAGATGGGGGGTCTTGCTATGTTGCCCAGGCTGTCTCAAACTCCTGGTCTCAAGAGATCCTCCTGCCTTGGCTTCCCAAAGTTCTGGAATTACAGACATGAGTCAGTGCACCTGGCCTGTTTTCATACTCATAAAAAAAGACATTCCATTTTAAAGGGAAAAAGCAATTAAAAGTGTCAAAAACAGAGAGAAGTTTGGTGGCATAATACCGGAAAATGTATATTAGATTTGGCAACGAGGTCATTATGTATCTTAGGGAAAGTAGTTTCAGGAGTGGAATGAGAAAGGCGGGTTTCAGAACTCATGGAGTAAAACTGAGATGGAAAACCCAAGAGAGCCAGTTTTGTTGTGCTTTCAAAAGATCTGAAAGTGAATGAACAGAGAGAAACTGGATAGGAGTTGAATGGGCTACAAGTCTAAGGCCTTTTAAACTGAAAAGTTTCTTAAGTGTCTATGGAGAGAGGGGAAGGTCCAATAAAGAGGATGAGGAAGAGGTGACTGACAGCAAGACCAGGGCAGTTACAGAGGGAGTTTGAATTGGGCCACAGGTGTGGGTTGGCCTTGAACTGGTAAGAAACATTACAAACTTCCAAAACAAACAAAAATAACTGAAAATCAGCGAGTATAGATATGGTTACAGAGAAATTGAGAGAGACCTTTCTGATAACCTCAAGATTTCCACTGATGTAAAGACAGGGACATCTCTTGAGAATGAAATCGGCAGTTGTTTGGAGAAGAAGGGACTTGAGGTAAATTTCACCTGACCAGGTAAAATGACTGGAAGAGTATACTGAAAG
This sequence comes from Theropithecus gelada, assembly GCF_003255815.1. NCBI lineage: Eukaryota > Metazoa > Chordata > Mammalia > Primates > Cercopithecidae > Theropithecus > Theropithecus gelada. Next base: position 52,378,091 of record NC_037689.1, read on the forward strand.
CCCAACCAAATATACAACCATTGCATATAAATATTTTGAAGTATCTCTATCAGTGTAAAACTTCTAGGGAAGAATAAAGTGGTGAAAAAGATAAAGGCTAAGAAGCTGTGGTCAGAAAGTGGGAAGTTGATGTGGAGTCCTTTTTTAAGCAATGACAAGATTCAGGGTATGGGCTTGTGTGTAGGGAGTTAAAAGAATTGCAAGGCCGTTAAGTTGAATAAGATCTCTCTAGGAATATTAAAATCTCCTGGAATTGTGGCAGGAGAGGAAGATTGAGAGTTGAGCATTTTGATGGGGGAACAGAGAAGCAGGTGGCAGGCGGATTGGCTGTGATTAGAAGGGATTGGGGGTATCATACCAATTGTAGCAAATCTCTAAGAATGAGAAAATTCTTTTTACAAGAAGATGGGAAAATAGTGTCTGGAAGCAGCATCGATAATGAATTAAAATGGCAGCTCACCTTTTGGATTCAGGGGGTTACTGTGTGGGAAACCTGGCAGGCTCCTCTAAAGTGAGGGGAGGAAGTTGGGGACGGGGAAAGGAGCTAGTTATAGTTAAGGCAAGAAAAAAGGGAGCTTTTCTCCGTAATCTTAAGATGGACAGGAGTTCTTTAACTATGAAATGAAGTTTCCAGTAGGATCTGCAGTTGAACAAGATCAGTAACTACAGGAATCAGGAGAAGAAAACATAGAATGATAAGAGGGTAAAGATGTAAGAGAAAATGGAATAGGTTTATTGTTCAGAAGTTAACCAAAGATGGCATAGTTGCAAATAACTGGCTTTGGATGCCCTCATTTCCACCAAGTGGGTACACGGTGGGAACTGGGTTGCTATCAGGCAGTATCCACCCCAGCAAGGTGGTGAGGAAAGTCAAGTACACACATACTCAAAACTGTAATAAAACATGAAGGATCACAGCTCTTTTCTTCATCAAAAAAAAAAAAAAAAAAAACTATGGTATATTCTAATATTGCATTTCTACTTATTCATAGCTATCAAAATCTTCCAAAATTGTTTTAGAAACCTCAAATTTGTGTTCAGAATTAATATTTTATGTCATATTTATTTAACATATAATCAAGAAAAAAAGTAATTTTTGAAGAGAAGAATTTAGGTTATTGTTTGAACTTAACTTGTTTTATTTCTTAATGGAAAAAGGTCGATATCGGTCTTTTTCCAGATATTTAACTTAGGCCAGGCACGGTGCCACATGCCTGTAGTCCCAGCTACTAAGGAGGTTCAGGCAGGAGGATCGCTTGAGCCCAGGAGTTCGAGGTTGCAGTGAGCTGTGATGGTACCATTACACTCCAGCCTGAGTGATGGAGCACAATCCTGTCTCTTAGGTGAAAAAAAAAAAAAAAAAAGGAATCAACCTTAGAACAGAAAGAAGAAACATTATTTGAGCACTGTGGTGGTCATTTGTTATTTTATATGCCCAATATCTGAACCTTATTCCTCTGTTTGGAAAATGCTTCTTTGCAGCTCTGCCTTGCGCATGTGACCTAGGCCTGGCCTATCAGCTGTGCACACACCAGACTTTGAATCAGAAGCCAAGGGGACAAAGAAGCCATGCTGAGACAGAGGCATTTCTTTCTGGCAGTAATAGCCAGTGGGATGCAATGTTATGAGTCCCATAGGCAAGAACTCAATGTTGGCTATGCAGACTCTTGGGTGTAGTACAGAGCATGACTATAGTGTTGTCCTGATGCTAGTGATGCGGGGTAGTGATGCTTCAGTTTCAGCCCATGCAGCCTTCGTTTCTTTTCACCTCTTTCTGAGCCTATTTTCAAATCCTGCCAGTGATCCTAAGGCTTCCTTAATGATTTTTCAATACATTCATTTTTTCTTAAATCAGCCAGGGTTGGTTTCTGGTGCTTGCAAATATAAATTTGACTGAAATGAAGCTTTTGAAAAAACTATAATAGCTACTGCCAATTACTGAATATTCTGAACATAAGCTTACCCAGTGGCCCAGCTACTTCACTCCTAGGTATAAACCCAAGAGAAATACATACATGTTCTAGAACATTTAGAGCATCATTATTAAATGACAAAAACTGTAACCAAGCTATATTTACATCAACATTTGTTTATTATATGAAATGAATATATAAAGTGTGACAAACTCTTACAACAGAATAAGCCACAGCAATGACAATGAGGAACTACTGCTATTTCAACAATATGGATGAATCTCACAAACCAAATATTGAGCAAAAGAAACCAGATAACAAAAAATACATACCTATTAATTCCATTTACATAAAATGCAAAAACATGCAGAATTATATTATGATACTAGAAGCTAGGGTCATATTACCTTTGGAGAGGGAATAGTGACTAGGAAGGGGCACAGAATGGGGGCTTCTGGGTTGCTGGCAATGTTCGATTCCTTAATCTTTATGGTGATTATGTGTGTGTGTTTCCTTTTTGATAATTCAAACAGTATTCTTATTATTGGTGAACTTTTCTGATTGTAGTTATCAATAAAAACACTGATTGAATAAAATAAACTAAGGCTCAGAAAGATCAAATAACTGCCCCCAGTATCTTGTAAATGGCAAGCAGTTAACCAGGCTGCCTGACTCTGAATCCCTAGCTCTTATGATTGCCACAAAAGTCTTGTGAGGAAGACACTACCAGTATCATTGAGTGAAGAGTCTGAGGTTCAGAGAATTAGGCATCTTGCCTGCATCTCAAAGCCAGTCAGTAGTTGATGAGCCATAATTTGTGTATACCCAGATTCTATATGCCTTCAGTTAGCCATGCAGTTTTCCTGAAAGTGGAAAAATAGGTGACAATGGTGACACAGAAATAGAACATATACAACCTTTATCTAATGCTGATATGGGATGATGTCCATGATATACTCACACAGTCAAACAAGCAGGTTACAGAGTAATATGTATGGTAAGCTACCATTTGTGTAAAAGTTGAAAAGTGTTCTGTATGTATGTGTGTGTGTGTGTTTGTGTATTGTCTCTCATAAGCACTGAATATCTTCAGAAGGATTCCCAAGAAACTGGTAACATTGATTGCCTCTGGGGAGGTGATCAAGGTAGCTGAGGGACAAAGATAGAAGAGATAATTTCACGGTAGACCATTGAAATCATTTAAATTTTGAAAGATGGGAATGCATTGTATATTTAAAATACATTTAAAAATCTTAATTCTACCTCCAACCACATGCAGAGATTCCCAGAGGAATGGATAATCAGTACTTACAGGTAAAGCACTCGGGACTTTCAAGGACTCAGTTTATGTGTTAACTTTGGTTGAACATTTATTTTCATTGGATTTCAGGTTCTTAATCTGATAATAAGGTATGTCTTAGCCACTCCTTGACATTTTGGGAAAGTCATTGGCATAATAGGTGAGTATAAAAATGTGAACATATGGACAAAGAATCTGGAATAATAGACATTGGAGATTCAGCAGGGTGGGAGCGGGGTGAGACATGAGAAATTACTTAACAGGTACAATATACATTATCTGGGTGATGGATACACTAATAGCCCATACTTCACCACTGTACAATTATATCCACATAACAAAACTGAATTTGTACTCCTTAAAATTATACAAATGGCATATCACTAGAAGAAACGTCATTGTCTTCTTTGTTTTCTTTCTCTCCCTTCCTAATTCAATTTAACCACTGATTTTTTATATCTAATCCCTCCTTATTCCAGGCATCTCAAACACAAGTTATCCACAATGTGAAGAGCCTATGACACTTTCAAAGTATACATCCTTAGACTTCAAATTTTATGTGTGCAGCCAAATTTTGAAAGGTTTAGAGCCTGGGCAAGGGGGCCTTAATGTGTCCATCATGAAAAAGAATAAGAGTTACGTGAAGTACAGGAAATCTGCCCTTAGGAGAAGTCCATCAACATAATTCTAAACATAATGAATTAACGGCCTGAGTATCATAAGAAATTCTGCCCATAAACATTTAGTATTTAGAAAGACTCTTGCCTTTATTTTGTCCTGACGTTTGGTCCCCAGAGCTATCACAGCCAGAGGGTTAATCTCCTGACAACATATTTTATTAGCGAACTCAAGAAATGGCCTATACTTTGGAAAACTCAGTATACATTATTTTGGCTTTTCAAGTCATCAGTTAATGGAACAGTATATGTGGAGGCAAACAATTAGCACCACTAGAAATTAATCATCCTTATTCAGCATACGACATTAATTTGTTTTCAGATGATTCTATGTCCTAATTGCCTCAAACCTCCAATATACAAGGATCATTCTTCACCTCCTAGATCTCTTTACAGCTCTCTTTTTTTTCATTCAACAATCCTGCAAATAGTTTCACAGGTTTACATGACTGAATGCATGCACGGATAAAAATATGTTTGACAGAGACCAGTATACTCATTAACAAAATGTGTGTGAAACCATTTTTTAAATGATACTGAATGGGAACTGAAATGTTTCAAGGACATCAAAAGCAATTGGAGAGCCTATTTAAATTGATGAAGTGCTTTTTGGAAGAATGTGTGTCAAGATTGAACAGTCATAGTGGCAGAGTTTTAAAAACCATACTGCCTTATCATTTTGACTATTGCTTTGACATTTTAAAGTATGGACCAATGATATTGCTGGAAATTGATTTGTTAATATTTTTACACTTTTCAGAAATTCGGTTTTCTTTTTTCTTTAAATACGTGATTTTAAAGATTTGTTCATTCTTTTAAACATTTATCTCCTGGTATAAGATATATACAGTAAAGTGCACAGTGCATAAATCTTAAAATTACAACTCTATCAACACACACACACACACACACACACACGCACACACACACACACATCAGAATAACCACCACTCAGTTCAAGACATAGTACATGTAATATATTTCCAACAAAACAGAGGGCTCCCTCTTTGCTTTTGCCATTCGTACCATACTTCCAGAGGTAACCACTATTTTCGCCCATTATTGAACCTCATAAAAATAGAATCATAAAACACCTACTCTTTTGTGTCTTGCTTTCTTAGTTCTCCATTATGTCTGTGACAGTAATCCACATTGTTGAGCATAGTAGTAGTTCATTATTTCTTATTGCAGAGTAGTATTCTACTGAATGAATACACAATGTATTTATTCATTTTACTGTTGATAGACATTTGAGTTGTTTCTAATTTAAGGCTATTATGAATTAAACTGCTAAGAATATCCTCATATCTGACCCTCACACTCATTTTCTTGAGTATAAATACAAGAGTGCAATTGCTAGGCCATAGAATCAGCATTATGCTGAGCCTTAATAGATATTGCTAGATGTTTTACCAAAGTGGTTGTATCAATTTAGACTTCCGGCAGCAATGGATGAGGGTTCCAGTAGTCCCTCGTCCTTGCCAATACTGAGTATTCTCAGTGTCTTCAATTTTAGGTAGGTATTTAACAGTACCTCATCAAGATTTTAAGATGTACTTCTTTGAGGAGTAATAGTATTGTTAATTTTTGGATATGCTTTTTGACCACTTGGATAGCTCCTTTTGTGAAGTAATAATTCAAATTTGTTGCCATTTTCTAATTTTCAGCATTCTTAATGTGTTTTATTACATTTATGATCCAGTACATTTCCCTCAAAAGCATGGAGTTAATTGGGAAAAAAATCAACTTGAAATACATTCACTTTATAACAAATTTGCTATTTGTATGTATACGTGTCAGAGAGAACATGAGAGTAACTTTACCACCTAAAAATAATTTGTCAAAAACTTGCGTTATCTTCTATAATTAGTCATTCCTCTTAATTAAAAGTTTATTCTGCCATTATGAAAATGAACCAGAACTTCCTGCCTTTTTCTTTTTACTTCTAGTGCCTGAGATCATGACATAGAACTTTAATTTGGTAATTCATCATTATTGGCATTAAAGCAAGTGCACTCTGGTGTGTGACTTTTTTTTTTTTAGAAGGAGTTTCACTCTTGTCACCCAGACTGGAGTGCAATGGCGTGATCTCGGCTCACTGCAACCTCCACCTCCAGGGCTCAAGCAATTCTCCTGCCTCATCCTCCCAAGTAGCTGGGATTACAGGCACCTGCCACCTTGCCTGGCTAATTTTTGTATTTTTAGTAGAAACGGGGTTTCATCATGTTGGCCAGGCTGGTCTCGAACTCCTGACCTCAGGTGATCCACCTGCCTTGGCCTCCCAAAGTGTTGGGATTACAGGCATGAGCCACCGTGCCCAGCCAGTATGTGACTCTTTTGATGGTACGTGCTTGACTCCACTAGATGTACACAAGATGCAAACATACACAATTTACAAAGTAAATTTCACAGCGACTCAGAGTCATGTTTTGAAGTAACAATAACAATACTAACGACATGAAAAACACTTTTAATTCTTCAAAGCCAGTTTATGTACATTATTTTGACCAAAACTGGCAATGACCTGTGACAAGGGTGAGGTGGGCATAGTATTCACAATGTAAAGTTGAAGAAAGTAAGGTACCAAAAGCTTAAGTGGATTTGTATAAAGACATGTTCCTTCATTTAAAGAGTTCTGATACATATCAATAATGAGCTATTGGCCTTGCAATGAACCATTCTCCTTTGTTATCTCAATTTACTTCTCTATTGAAACAACAGTGAATGTCCTCTCTGTAACTCACCCCCAGTAGTCACAGACCAAATCAATGAACAATTGATTCAAGTTTTGTCTTGAGTTAAATCCAACCAACTCAAAATGAGCACAAGATTGAATATTCTTTAGTGGCTTGTGACATCAACTGAACAACTTGAGTGAATTACAGCTGCATGTCCCCTCTAGGGCTATCTATTATCCAACATGTCTTATTTAATTTTCAGTTTCAGGCAGGCAAATTGACCATGTATACTTGCTTGTGTCAGTAGCTAATTTTAGATCACTAATCTAATTGGAAATGGCATGCCCCTTTAGCTTGTCATGTAAAAATTCACATTTTCTGATTAATGTGATTCATTTATATTAGATTTGACTTGACAGAATGGCAGTGGGTAATACAGGAGGCAAGTATGACAGGATTTCTCTCTCTCCCACTCAGTCACACTCTTTATAAATGATCCACTCAAGGCATCAGCCTACAGTGTTTTCCCTTTTATGTGATAAATTTTGAACTCACACCTATTTTAATGTGGCTTCTTTGGTGTTCTCTCACAAGTAGGATAACTCTTATCAGAAAAGTGACAGTTTTATCCACACTCCTACATTTACATTCATTTGTGGCAAATGGAAAAACTGATATGATAGAAATGTTGCTCTTTTGTTACCGTTGTTCTGCGTCTACGTTTGTGTCTAAACTGCTTTCAGGTTGGATAAAGTAGGAAATTCATTTTTAAAATGCAACTTAAAGACAATGGTAGGAATTATAAATTATGTAAGTGGAACGTGATTAAATTAGTCTGGAAAAAGTAAGAACTGGTAAAATGAGAATTGCAACTAAAAATAAAACAATATGTTTAAAAGGCTGAAAAAGAAAATCCATATCAAGTTAGGAATTCTTGTTATTAAAAAAACACACAACGGCCGGGCGCGGTGGCTCAAGCCTGTAATCCCAGCACTTTGGGAGGCCGAGACGGGCGGATCACGAGGTCAGGAGATCGAGACCATCCTGGCGAACACGGTGAAACCCCGTCTCTACTAAAAAATACAAAAAACTAGCCGGGCGAGGCGGCGGGCGCCTGTAGTCCCAGCTACTCGGGAGGCTGAGGCAGGAGAATGGCGTAAACCCGGGGGGCGGAGCTTGCAGTGAGCTGAGATCCGGCCACTGCACTCCAGCCTGGGTGACAGAGCGAGACTCCGTCTCAAAAAAAAAAAAAAAAAAAAAAAAACACACACACAACTTTACTTAAAATAAATTATGAGCTGTTTATACTCTAGACCCTTCTCTCTTATAATTTTTTACTATAATAATTTATTTACTAATTCTCAGAGGAAATGAAGGTTTCCTTTTATCTATTTTTCTTTCAATTGGATAGGAAAGGAAGATTCTGCCTATGTAGCATTGCTCAGATTCATCCTTTAAAATATCAATAAGCCTCATATCTGTCTCCTCTCCATAACTAGATTTCTTAAGAAATTTCTAGTTTTTTTTTGAAGTAATTTTGTTCAAAGTTTTGCCCCATTCACTTAGACAGTCTGCTTTGGCTAAGGTAACCAGTGACCCACAATCCTTCATTGGTAAATTTACCTGTAGCATCTTTCACTACCAAATAATTCTTAATGTTCTTTTGCTGGTTTTTCTATCTCTCGCTGAACTGTGAATATTGACCCAAGGACTCTTTGCCATTTCTTTTTTTAATTGTACGTGTTGTTTCTAGGTTATTTGCTTTTTAGCCTAGCTTCAGCTACTACCTATATGCTACTTTGCTCACTAATTTTTCTGTTTGGCCTATACCTCTTTCTATAACTCTAATATATGTAATTATAATTTTTACATTCACTTTCACACATATATATCCTACTTCCTACCAGGATATAATATAGGCACTGGTAAGTCAGTATATTTTCACTGAACTCATTATTTCTACTACCCTACATGCTTCCTATACTTTCTACTGAACTGGATAACGTCACTCAAATTTATGAATAGCAAACAACTGAGCATCATCCTTGACTCTATGCTTTGCTTTTTTCCTAACACCTGATTCACTGACCTTATCTTCCTTTCCAATCCTTCTTTTTCATTCCCACTGTCAACTTACTTGACTCTTGCCAGAGTGCCCTAACTTGTCTCTGTCTATCCGCTTTTTCCCACTTGAGTTTTCTCTCCACCCTTCATCCGTAATTCTCTTTCTGTAATACAGACATGATATGTCATATTTACTATTAGTGAAGCTTCCAGTAGGAAACAGGAGGCACGTTAAGCTGGAATGGTCAAGAGAATGAAATGAAATGACTTTTTACAGAATGTGGGAAGGGCTGAAGGGTCCAGCAAGGGATACTGGAGCACTCAGGAACCAACAACACCAGGAAACTGTTACCATCCCTAGACCTGTTAGACCCAGATGAGAGCTGGAGCTACAGAAGAGAGGAAGTCTAATAGGCAGGTTGTCATATATATCTAACTGCTCTCAGAAACGTGATGCAACTTCTCTCTCTCTCTCTCTCTCTCTCTCTCTCTCATTCTCTTCTTTCATGCCCAGTAATCTCTTGGTGGAGCTTTCCATCCATTGGCCAAACCCAAAGAGAAACTAAAGAGTCAGAGAGCCAGTGTGATGAATTCCACAGAAGTCAGCTTTCCCATCCCACCTCCTAGGACACAAAGTAGGACTTACAATGGTGGGGAATTGTTGAGGGATAAAGGCAAACACGGAAAGACCACACATTATCTTAAAACTTAATTCCTCAAGTATAAAATGTCTTACAAGGTCCTTTAAAATCTGATTCTTTCTCCACTTCCCCCTTGCTAAGCAAGGAAACCTTCAATTCCTCTGAGAATTAGTAAAAAAAATTATAAAAGAGAAGTGTATAGAGTATATATATCTGCTTTTATGGAAATACAAAATTGTGAAGAATGCTTAAAGGAACACCTCATTTTATAGGGAGTAATGAAATCCCCTTCAGATCTTTAAGAACAATTAGCCACATTAGACGATATTTATGTTCTAGTTTCTATTTAGCACTCTCAACTTAGGTCACTAGCAGTAAAGTGTAATGGATAATTATAGTACATTTTTTTTTGTTTTGAGTCTTAAAGTTTTATCAGATCTGAAATCAGAAGATTTGTGTTCAAGTTCTGGTTCCACCCCTTACTGGCTCTGTGACTTTGTGTGTTTGAGAATTTTGTTTCCCACAAAGCAAATAATATATTCAAGGGTTCTGGGTCTGCTTAATGAAGACTACTCATACCCATGAAATATTCTTCGTTTTCTTTTACTCTAAGTATCAGAGAATTTATCCCAATTTACTCTTTTAGGATTGTATTAGTTGATTGGGGCCTGCCACTACAGAGATCCACAGGCTTGGTGGCTTAGATGACAGAAAATTCTTTTCTTACAGTTCTGGAGGATGGAAGTCCAAGATCAAGGGTTGGTTTCTTCTGCGGCCTGTCTCCTTAGCTTGTAGATGGCCACCTTCTTCCTGTATCTTCATCTGATATTTCTTCTGTGCATGTATCTGTGTCCTAATCTCTTCTTTTTATAATGATACCAGTTACATTGGATTATGGCCCACCTTAATTTTAATTTAATTATCTCTTTAAAGGCCCTATCTCCAAATATAGGGGTTTAGGGCTTCAACATATGAATTTTGTGTGGAGGGAGAGGGGGATAGAATAAGGATTCTCCTTTTTCATGTATGGCATAGACCTCTTTCTAAATGCTTTCGAGTGAAAATACGCCAATGCATGTAGGATTTTACTGATTCATACTTCGGAATGACTAGAAATATTCATTCACAAACATTCAGACTGCTATGGTTCAGACACTGTGCTAGATATTGGGGACTCAGAGTCAAATAAGATTTAAAAACAGGCTCCTGTTTTTAAAGAATCTGCATTCTCTCCCATTTTTAAAGAATCTGTATTTTAAGGGAGGGGAAGGGACACATAAAAATATGGGTCATTAAAGTATGAGAGTTACAAGAGAAGGATGTTCTGGGAAGAGTGAGATATAGATGAGGAAATGGTGGAGAGGTGATGACAGTTTAGCTGAATCTTCACAGTTTTGTGTTTCCATAAAGGTAGGTGATCACTGCATTCTGTGATTTCATTAGGCAGTAATTAATGTACTGGTTGATCATGAATGATTAGTAAAATGATTTCAGCTGCCTGTTACTCAACAAAACAAATGAAAATTATTCATGGTTGATACCAACATATATAATATTGTACTATTAAATATTTTCTGTTTGAGAATTTTATCTTTCCTATTTACCCCTAGACTTTGGAGGTGTCAATATTATTGTAGTGTGTGTGTGTGTGTTTTGACATGAACTAAGTGCTGACTGCTTACCCTGATATTAGAAATTAGATCTTCCTTGCGTATTGTGAAAATTAGTACCTAGCATTATATCTTACATATACAAGCTCAATGAAACAGATTTATTTCATTTGAATCATTACTGACAATTAATCAATAGAATACTATCATCAAGCTATAGCACCAGAGAGGGAACCTATTCATTCATTTTTAAGTGTTGTTTTTGCACAAGGTATATTTCATGTGCTATTAAAATATCCATAATGAGGAGATCCAAAATGATGGCGAATATTCCGGAATTATAATCCATCCCTTCCTCACCATTCCTTTGCTATCACCATAATTCGTAATTTCACATGTCAACTTGAGCCTTCTAGAGTAGTTTTATGGCTAACTTTCCTGATTCTGGCCTCCATCCAGCCAGTTTGTCTTAACCGTCATTAATGGGAGTAATTTTTCTTAAAAACTACTGAAATTATGCCACTTTCCTGCTTGACAAATGTCTTACCACATAGAATCTAAATACTTCTGCTCCAATGCCAGTTTTCCATAATCATAACAATTATACTAACAGTCACAGGTTCACGTGTTTGTATTTAATCCTCCTCAACCATCATGTAATTTTATAGATGGGAGAACTGAACCTTAGGGTGGGTGATGACGTGCAAAAGATCACAACCTATATTTGGCAGAGCCTGGGTATAACTCCAGATTGTTAAGTTCTAAGCACTGTCTTGTCCTCCCTCAGTTGAATCATATTGCCCATAGTTACCTTTCTAACATTATTTCTCGTTACTTTTCTATATATAAAATTGGCACTGGTCATTCTGCTGCCCATAATATCTCCATAAATAAAACATGCTTATGTTATTGCTCATCCTAGCCCTTTAATGGAATGCCCTTTCTCCTTCCCTTAAAGGACTCAAATTCCACCCATTTTCTAGGGCAACACAAGCCTCATCTCCTCTGTCTTCATTAATCTTCCTCTTCTTTCCATTTCTGTAGCATATCATGCAATTTCCAATATTAACAGACTGTCATCATCATTTTGTGGATGTTAAACAGTCTTTCCATATCATACTGTGAGCTCCCCAAGGGTAAGAATCATGCCTTATATGCCTTCAGTATGCCTTGACACAGTCATAAGCCCACTGTGACAAATGCTACCTGCTTAATTGTTATTTTTGCTTTACATAAACCCTTTCCTTTTTGGCCTTTTCTCAATGAAAATAAAAAGGATTTCTTCAAAGGCTCTGGTTGAACTTTAGTCATCAATCATTATTTTAGTTTTGCAATATATAAACAATAATTGGTATTAAGTTAATTTTTTCATTCAGTGCAAATCATGGGAAATAACCAAGTAAGAGGTATTTTGAATGTCAATTGGAATATTCTGCCTGATTTGAATAAAGAATTGGAAAATGCTGATGTTGTGTATTTTAAGACCCCAAAACAGTCTTTAAAGTGACATGCTTAATCATTTATTAAAAACAAGCACGAATCAAATATCCAACCGAAAATGAATAAATTCTGTGGATTGAATGTACAGCATGGTGATTGTAGTTGACAATATTTTATTATTTACTTGAAACTTACAAAAAGAACAGATCTCAAGTGTTCTCACTACACACACACACAGGCACACACACAGAGACAGAAAGAAACAGATAACCAAGTGTACTGACATATGTGTTGATTAATTTCATTGTGGAAATCATTTCCCAATATGTTTATCAAATCATCACATTGTATACCTTGAATACATACAATTTTTATTTTTAAATTTTACATTAATAAAACTGGAAAAATATCGCAGATCATTTTAAGCTAGAAAAATGTAGTAGCAAAGCAGGATTTGCCCCTTTAGATCCTAATGTCAAGTCATACTGTTTAAACAACATAGTGATGGGGAAACTGCTCTAATATGCTCTAATATGGCACTGGCTAGAGTGGACACCCTAGCTTGTTGCTTCCTTCTCTACCAAAAGCCAAATTTCTCTCCCAAGTTCTCTTCCTTTCGCCTGCACCCTTCCCACCCAGATGTCTGACTATTTTTTAGGACTATTTTAATCTCAGTAATTTAATTGGCACTTTGATAGCATGATTTTAAGAAGTATTTCTCTTTCAGTAATTTTTCTTCTGAATTTGTATAGGTCCCAAAGATACAAAAGAAGAAAGTTATGAGACAGATGTAGTGTATGTGTGTGTGTGTATATATATATATATATGTAGTGTCTCTGTGTGTGTGCCTGTGTGTGTGTGTAGTGAGAACACTTGAGATCTGTTCTTTTTGTAAGTTTCAAGTAAATAATAAAATATTGTCAACTACAATCACCATGCTGTACATTCAATCCACAGAATTTATTCATTTTCGGTTGGATATTTGATTCGTGCTTGTTTTTAATAAATGATTAAGCATGTCACTTTAAAGACTGTTTTGGGGTCTTAAAATGCACAACATCAGCATATATATACACACATATATATATATGTAGTGTGTATATATATATATATAGAGAGAGAGAGACAGAGAGAGACAGAGAGAGAGAAAAGAGAAAGAGTAGATTATACATACGTAGATACAGGAGAGTCTTCTATTAGATATACTCCATACTGGCTTGAGAGACCATTTCTATAAAAATTTCTAGTGATGACTCCTTAGATGTAAAGTTTATATCCTTTTTGTATCTTTTCTTATTCCTATATCACTCTTTTTTCAACTTTCTTACACATTAATGGCTCTGGCATAGGCATTTCCAAGATTGATGGATGACTAGCTAAAAGGTTTCATAGCCCAAGGCAAGGGAGAGGTCCATTAACTTCACATGGTCAATAATTTCCCTGGGTAATGCCCTCTTCTGAGATTTTATGGCTAATAAAATCCATGTTTTAATGTTCAGAAAAATTAAACATCATTGTAAGTTGCCCATTCTTAAAATTATACCTGTCCTTGCCTTTTTGCTGTGTCTTCATTCTTCAAATACATTAGTATACTCTTTTCATATGTTTCTTTAAAACTTAAATTTTGTTTGCTTTTTACATATTAAGAGTCTGACACTTAGAAACTAATGTTCATTTCCAATGGATACGTTTATACAATTCCCTTAACTAACCAATTAAGCATGGTATTTTTAAACAAAGTATCTATAACTAATAGCTTTAGTCAAATCATGTATTTATATATGATGGGTCTACAAGGATGCCAACTCATGAGCTGAAAAAGTTAAAAAAAGAAAAAACTCATCTTCAGTTGGGAAAAATAACGTAACTTTGTTTCGATGCTCTGTTGTTTAATGAATTCACTGACTCACACTGAATAAAGGCCATCTTTACTACAGTCACTTTTTCATCCAGAGAAACCTTCTGCAAACTATAACCAGCCTTTTAGTTCAATTTGTCAACTGATATGAAATCGTTAATTCTCTTATGGATTTTAATTTTTATATCTCTTTGGATCACAAAACTTTAGAGGGTCCTTTGTATTTTCTGAAATACGTCCCAACGGGCTTTCAATTTTATTTAAGACAGAGCTAATGGTATTAAATGGTCAAATAACAGCGAGAAAGAAGTTTACTTAAATATTTTTTACTCACGCAAGTAAACTACTATTATTCTGTAGTCTTGGGTGCATAAAATCTCATCCAGGTTGCAAATACAAAGTACAATATAGGGCTTCCATTCCCAGCTTTCTTTTGCTTAATGATGGAATAAAAAACACAGAGGGGCCGGGCACGGTGGCTCACGCCTGTAATCCCAGCACTTTGGGAGGCCGAGGCAAGCAGATCACGAGGTCAAGAGATCGAGACCATCCTGGCCAACATGGTGAAACCCCGTCTATACTAAAAATACAAAAATTAGCCGGGCGTGGTGCCGCATGCCTGTAGTCTCAGCTACTCAGGAGGCTGAGGCAGGAGAATCCTTTGAACCCAGGAGGCAGAGGCTGCAGTGAGCCGAAATCACGCCACTGCACTCCAGCCTGGCGACAGAGCAAGACTCCATCAAAAAATAAAAACTAAATAAAATAAATAAAAATAACACAGAAGGGAGTGGGTTGACAATCAGAAAAAGTATTTTGAATCCACTGTCACTAGCCAGGTGACCTATGGGAAATCACTTAACTTGCTTTTACATCAGTTATACACCACTTCTTCACAGCAATATTTAATGGCAATAATACTTGTCCTGCCTCACTTACAGGGCTGCTGTGAGAAGCACAGGAGTCAATGTAGATGAAAGTGCTTTCTAAAATCTAAAGCCTTAAACAAATAAAAGATATGAGATCATCTACCAAACGGGAGTATATTCAACTGCATTCCAGCCTTTCTACTTCGCTTGGCATAAAATGGCTTCCTATAAATTACTTTGTCTGCCATTGGCAACTTGTAAAAGAAAAGAAAATCAAGGTCAAGAAAATGTGTTCATTCTTCTGCATGTTAATAAGTGAAAATGGTACCCATTATGGCCCTATGAGTTGTAAAACCTGAAAGAGCCATGTTGGCTAATTATGTTAATAGCTAGATGCTGGAGGATGTTGAAGATTAAACCCTATACAGAATTTGCCTAATCATCCATTTCTTACCTGCCAATCTGTTCTTACTCCTAATCAGTCAGGCAGAAAGTGCAGAACTCCAGCCATTGGAAAACAAATGTCCACCCATATTTAACTGTGAGTGTGACGGAATCCTTCATTTTTTATGAAAACACATTGCCTGTGATAGAATCACACTGTCAATATTTGCTTGACCTTCTCAAATGGAATGGATTTGCCTTTCTATATGGAACTATATAATATATCCACACATAAAAATGGCCATTCGGTTCAATCAGATCAAACAAATGCTTCCAATAATATTATCCCTATAATCTGGTCTAGAAAAGCCATTCCAAATTCTAACTGATAAGATAGACAACTGAAGCTACTGAGGTGAGACAGCTTAAAATGAACTGCGAGAAAATTATTTAAATGTTGGGCAGGAAATCTTCATTTCTAGAAATTCATTAGGTGCAAAAATCCGTATTTCTTAATACATCAAAACAAATCTCAAATGTGTGCAGTGGTTTGCCATTTGGGGAAGGACAATTCATTGTAAAGGACTATCCCTCAGAGGGCAGGACATTCAACAGCCAGGTCCTGCCATCTAGACCTATAGCCATTGTGACAAATGGCCTTTAGGAATAGAAGCAGCCTACTATTGAGAACCTCTAAAAGAAAAAATCTACATGTTAAGGTTGGAAGAAAATCTGAACTTTGTCAGACAGGGGAGCTTAGAAACACACATTAAGAATATTTTTAATGGCAGACACATGGGTTTTTGAAGATAATTTTTATTAACAATGCTGAAGAAAGCAATTTTGACAGTGCTTTATTATCGTATATATAGACAAGTAGCTTCTGTTGAAGTCAGCTACTGAATAATTCTTAATCATTTTATCATTTTCAGTTATTTATGATACAAGGCAGTTTACCTTACAAATAAATATTAATTATATTTACAAATTGGCCATTTCCTATCATTGATTTTAATTTTCTCAATAAATATAGTTTGTTCAAATTCCCCTGAAAACTCTGGCTCTGTTGTCACAATTCCTAACACACATCACCCTGTCCTCACATGGTATTGACTCCAAGAAGTTTCCTGTTGCATTCTTTTCCAGATATTTATAGACTGACTGCTAAATGTCACACACTTTCCTTAAACTATACTGTCACAAACTAAAATCATGTGCCATGTAACGTTTCCTTTAGCAACGGACTACATATACAGCAGTGGTCCCATAAAATTATAATACCATAATTTTGCCCTATCTTTTCTGTGTTTAGATGTTTAGATACACACATGCACTGTGTTAAAATTGCTTACAGTATTCAATGCAGTGATGTGCTATACAGGTGTGTAGTCTAGGAGCAGTAGGCCATACCATATAGCCTAGGTGTGTGGTAGACTGTACCATCTAGGTTTGTGTAATGATGTTTGTTTATGATGTTTGCACAATGTTAAAATCAACTAATGATGCATTTCTCAGAACATATGTCCATTGTTGTTAAGCAATGCATGGTTGTAACGGCAACAAATGCCATCACTATTTTGAAATACAATCTTTTTCATGGCCCATGGATTCAGTGTGATTTGGAACCTGACCATCTCTGAGTCTTCATTTCAGAGGTGGCCGGGGACCAAATCTTTTACTATTCACTCTCAGCTACACTAGCCTTCTTGCAATTCCTGAAATACCCTCTGCCTGCTCCCACTTTAGGAAACTTGCACTGGCAGATCCATCTACCTGGATGTGTTCCATCTGATCTGCACATGGCAATCTCCTTTTCTTCTTTCAGATCTCCACTCATCTCTTCTGAGAGGTCTTCCCTGACCACCATATCTAAATTTCCCCCCACCTCATTACCCTCTATACATTAGCCTGCTTTAGTTTTTCTTCAGAGAACTTGCTGCCACCTGCCATATGTTCCATAGTAATTACTCAATAAATCCCTTATCAATAACATATCAAGATGAATGAGGATAGACTTCTTGGGTTTGAATGTCAGCTCTATACCTTACTATCTGAGTGACGTTGGGCAGGTTGTTTAACCTTTCAGTGCCTCAAATTTCTCATCATCTACTTCACAAGGTTGTTGTCCCATCTCCTTCCTTAGCACTAAGATACACCACAGTTAGAAAGAACTTCAAAGAGTATTTAGTTCAATTTTCCATCGTTCTCTCTTTTTGCCCTGTGTCCCATCTTCTTTCTAATTTTATCTTATTTTTTGTTTCCTACAATTTCAGAATGGCGAAGAGAGAGAGCCACCTTCAGAGTTCTTAGCCATATTGTATATGTCCCTTATAAGACTCCTACATGACATATTTCCATGGCCTTAATTCCATCTCAAATCGGATTTTTAATAAACACAGCTCTTAAACTGAACTGATTTTCTCCATTATATGCTACAAAAGTGATCATTCTTATCTGCGCATTTGACTAATTTCAGTCTCAGCAAACATATACACTGAACCTTATGTTCTCATCAGAGATTGTAGGTACCAGGCAGTGAAAAAGGAGATTGCAAAAAAAAAAAAAAAATTAGACACTGTGCATGCCCTTATGAAACTTGCAATATAATTACTAATATAAAAAGCAATATTTACCAAACAGGAAATCTTACTTTATTGAGTTTTTTAAACATCTGAGGGGGCTTTTTGGTCCCATAAAAAAATGTTAGCTGCTACATTTGGTAAAGTTACACAGTTAAAAACATAGATTTTTTCAAGCAATTAGGTTCAATTATAAATCTCCTTGTACTGCTAAGAGAAATAGAGCTTTTAATCTAAAATTTAAAATAATCATTTATACTTATTCTTTGATTGATGTTCATTAACTCACATTTAACAGATTAAATGTCCCTAAACAATTAATCTCAAAAATACTTAATTAAATCTTCACAAGAATTTTAATCTAAATTTACAAATTTAATATATTTGGTTCTCACAAGTTCTTCAAAAACCTCCCAGGACAGTACTACAAACCCAACAAACAAAATCTTCCTGTTAACGTAAGCAACTCCTGCGGATCTAATAGAGCAGAAACATTAATGTGGTAAATCAGAACCAGCTACACATTCAAATACAGTACTGTTATAAACTCAGTTGGATTATCTTATACCTTTCAAGCCAAAGTTGCAAGTCTAATATTAATTAACCATTTCAAATTAAAATTGATTTACCTGCCCGTTTCTGCAATACATCAGATTCTTTCTAAAGCGTTAGCATCTTAATAAAATATGCAGAGAAAATCACTGAACTGGCAAAAAGTAATCCCAAATTTAATATAAAGTAACATTACTATAGTTTTGACTTAATTATTTTTTCAGTTTTTATAGCTGCAAAAAGCCAACTAAAGTATCTAAGACTTGGCATTGTAACTTCAGCTGGTGGTCAGAAAAGTCAAAGTCAAGACACACAAGCTCTCTTTTATATCACTGAATCTCTTTCCTACCTGATTTAATTCAGCTAATCTCTTTACCACATAATTGAATACCATATTGTTTTAATAATTTTTCCTGGTTGGTTTTCATCAGCCACCACCACACTATCATAATTTATGTAAAACTGTAGAGTATGTAAGACTTATAAGCCTAATATCTAATAGTTACACTATTCCTGATAAACTGCCTGCACAAAAGGAAACTATTGTCATCTTACCTTGAAAATGTATATGAATAAATAACATTGTAGTATTAAAAGATTAGGCTGTTTCAGCTCATTTACATGTTTACTATCAGAAATACCCAATTGTTTATTAGCAAACCTTAAACCAAAGAAAATATCAAAGCCCAATATTTTAAGTTTGATTGAGCACTCTTTTATAGTGAATGAGAAAAGTTTATTAAAATTCTAAAAAGAACCTGATACCAATTTGTGTTTGGAGTGATTTCACGTACAACTTTCCAAGCACTATTCACAATAGTCAAGATGTGGAAACACACTAAATGTCATTAGCCAGATGAATGAATGAAGAAAATGTGGTATATACATACAATGGGACACTATTCAGCCTTTAAACAGAATGATATTCTGCAACATGTGACAACATGGATGAACCTTGAGGACATTATGTTAAGTGAAATGAACCACTCACAGAAAGACAGATGCTGTATGATTCCACTTACATGAAGTATCTAATGTAGTCAGATTCATAACATCAGAGTGGAGTGGTGGTTGCCAAGGGGATTGAAGGAGGAGGCATTGGGGAGTTACTAATTAACAGACATAAAGCAAAGTTTCAGTCAAGCAAGATGAATAAGCCCTAAAGACCTGCTGCACATTATACCTAGTCAACAATACTGTATTGTACTTAAAAATTTAAGCAGATAAATTTCTTACCACATTCAAATAATAAAAAAATTTAAAGCTGTTTTGAAAGTGTATTTCAGATGTGAGCTATTACCTATGAAACCATGAGCCAATGGCCAATTTTGATGGATAGAAACACATATTCAAATCAAATTTCATTCATAGCCCCTTCTTTCCTTTTAAACTGCCTTAATTTGTTGTACTGTTGGCATTGTAAATAAATCCAGAAGTAGAGAATAGAATGTGCAGACAGGAAAGCAGTTGAATTAACTTTAAAGCACTCTTCATATTATTCGTTAAAATCTGTACTTTTCAAAAAAAAAAGTCTTCAATCTGTTATATGTTATTTGAAGAAAATTTTCAAGTGCAGGCACTTGCAAAGCTGGCTAAGAAAACTATAAGCAATGAAGTAGCCAAAGGAAGAATGTCAGACGAGCCTGAGGTTTCGATGTGAAGGCCTCGCTTCCTAATTGTTATTATGCTTACAAGGACACTCTGTAAAAAGAAAAATGAACGCCTTGTCCAACACCTGCTGTAAAAAGATGCTGGGACTCTGAGGCTTGCTTAAATCATTTTTTCCTGAAACAAATTGCCGAACAAGCCCTAGGCCATTTAATTTCCAAATACCAGTAATTAAAATGAGTAGCATCGTCAGAATTTGGCAGGGCCGCAGCTTTCTTTTCCCTTTTCATTTTCACATAAATTTTAGTGAAGGTCAGATTTGTTGAAGGGAGGAGAGGGGGCGAAACCTGCCTGCCGTATGCTCATGGGAGGTTAAAATATGACTTGTTCACAGTGTCCCTCATAGTTCAGAACTTAATGGTCCTTGACGGGGATAACCTAGAAGTTAATTTTACTCTGTCCCCAAAGCAGCCATTGTCAATGTAATCCTTCTTGTAGACTGAAGGGTATTGTCAACAAATGATGTGACTTTCAATAGCAATTGACCAGCAATGTCTCAGATCCAAAGAGTCATGAATGTGGCTCCTTATTGATCTGTCTCCTACTCCTAGTGGTAAAAATAGACAACTATTGTTGCCCTACCTCTTGTATAGTCTATTTGTACATGTTTCTCCCTAAGAATGAGTTCTTAATAGTTCTGACATTATTTTTTCTTTACTTGAGGTCATAGTCTATTCAACTCACAAGCTTTAAATGTTTCAAAATACATAGTACATTTGTATCAAGAAATAAACAAACTTTAAAAAGCTATGGCCAGCTCTTCATTTGGAAAAAGTTGGGTAGAATAATACAATGAATATGCACTTTGTTCTCATTTTCTGTTTCTCATCTTAGCTCAGCTGCTCCCTGGATGGGCAAACTGGGTTGAATTACTTTACCTATCTCCGTCTCACTTTCCTAATCTGTAAAATAGAAAGGTGAAAACTTGCCTCTGTGAGAATTCAATGAAATGAACAAGCAAAGCAGGTTAATATTCTGAGGAATAACCTGAATCTAATTTTCACAGATAAACAAATACAATATTTCCTTTTCTAGTCTGCTCCCCACCCTAAAGAGAGTAACTAGATCTGATCTTCTGAAGGTTTAGGATCACCTTACCCAGACAAGAGCAACAGGCATTGGTTTTCAAAATACTAGCCCTCTGGGTTGATCTCCATAGTGGCCCAAATGGGAGGTGGTTGTTGAAATCTGTGGAGGCTAAACAGTAAAAGCCAAGGCCATCAGCTTCAGCAAGAGCCTTAAGCAGCAGAGCCTTCTGGGAGGAACCCTGCAAGAGAAAGACTGGACGCTATGATTGAGAGCCTCTCAGAACGTAACCTGCGGGAACGGAGGACAAAGAATCACTTTTAAAAGAGCCCTTCAAGGGCAGCAGGAAGAATTACAGGAGATTACATATTTGTATGAGCATTGAGTACAACCTAAGGTACTATTGCAGATAAATGAACAGCGAGACTGAGTTGCATGATCTCTCTAATTGAGCCACACGATACCAAAAGTTCAAAAGAAATTTAAAGATATAATGATTAAACCGAGAACTTCATGTTCTTCAAAGAATTACTAGATGAGTCTATGAGTGTGCAGGCAGATGGTTCTTTTTTTTTTTTTTTTTTTGATGATTTCTGATCACAGATCTCATAATAACATGTCCTGAGAGTTGATTCTTGTTATATTACTTCCAATCCAATCTACAGGATACGAAATATTATGAACAGAGCACAATAGGCATTGAGGAAAAAAATAAGGCAGATCGTTAGGCTGCTGTCAATGTTTCATTACCTGGGCCATCTTCCCGGGCCTTACCAATTTGTGGACATATTTTTACCTTGACAATAGTAACAGATTTTCTAGTCCTGACCTACTTTTGCAGGATATTTAGGAAACCCCAAGAGAGTGTCTGATGTACTGAAGAGCAAGTTTATTCCCAGGCTATCACCTGCTCTATCACGAACACCATATTCTGGGCAGAAAAGAGAAAGAAGACAATTTCTGTCTACCAAGTTGGGTTCTGAAGCAGGATTACTTTCAGTTCACATGTTAATTAAGTTTAGTGAAATAGCTTTCTAAGTTTTGATGCCCGCATATGAGGACATAGATGGCCAACATCTTGGTTTCAGCCTTTTAAGACCCTGAGCAGAGGACTCCAGCTAAACTGTCCCAAATTCCTGCCCCACAGACACATGACATAATAAATTTGTGTTAAGTTGGCTAGGTTTGTGGTCATTTGTTAAACTGCAATATATAACTAATACACATAATATAACATAACTTCTCTGAAAACGAAACAGCATGTTCAGTTAGATATACCATCAGGAAAGTTAAAAGCATCTACAAACTGGGAGAAAATATTTGTAAATTATATATCTAATAAAGAATTTGTATCTAGAATATTTAAAGAACTCTTAAGACTTAATAATAAAAAGACAAATAACCCAATAAAAATGTGCAAAGGATCTGAATAGATATTTTTCCAAAGAAGATATACAGAAGCCAATAAGCACATGGAAAAATGGTCAACTTCATTAACTCTCAGGGAGTTGCAAAACCACAGTTCACTTTACACCTACTAAGATAGCTATAATGAAAAAGGTGACGGTAACAAGTGTTTGTGAGGATGTGGAGAAATCTGAATCCTCACACATTACTGATGGGAATGTAAAATGGTGCAACCACTTTAGAAAACAGTCTGGCAGGTCCTCAAACAATTAAACATAGAGATACCACATGACCCAGCATAAACACTCCTGCCTAGCTTCCCAAGGGGAGTTGAAACATATATCCACAGAAAAACTTGTACACGAATGTTCACGGCAACATTATTAGTAATAATAGCAAAGAGTGAAGACTGAGGCATCAACTGATGCACTGATAAATAAATTGTTGTACATACGCATACTTTTCAGCAATAAAAAGAAATGAAGGACATGCTACAACATGCTAAGTGAGAGAAACCTGTCACAAAAGACCACATATTGTATTACCTGTTTCTATGAAAAGTCCAGAATAGACAATAGACAGACAGTAGATTAGTGTTTGCCTGGGGTGGGAGCTGGGAATGAGGAGTTACTGCTGGTATTAATAGCATAGGGATTCTTTGGGTGGGGATGGGGGACAAAAATATTATAAAATTAAGTTGTAGTGATGATTGCACAACTCTGTAAATAGGCGGAAAACTGTTGAATCATACACTTAAAATGAGTGAATTTTATAGTATGTAAATTATATAATTATATTTCACTTAATTTGTGTTACCAAAAAAAAAAAACAAAAACAAAAAACACTGCTTTCTTTTTGTTTTGCTTGGGCCATGCTAAGAAAGCAACTGTACTGTGGCAACAAGACCAAAAAAAAAAAAAAAGTCAATCTGCTAATTGCCATAACTCAGTGACCAGATCCAATATCTTTCACAATGATGTTCGAGAAGCAGCATAGTCGAGGGAGAAGCAGCACTAGCCAAGTAGTGAGTTCTCTTATCATTGCTCAATCCCTACCTAGCTTGGTGACTTCTGTGAGCCTTAATATTGCCTGGAAAAAGGAGTGATTGAACTGGATGAATTCCCAGTCACTAACAATTCTAAACATTCTATTTAGCATGATGATTTGTGCAAAGATGATTACTAAAATAATGCTCAAAGTCTCCGATTAGATGAAGATATCACTGGAAAGTGTTATCTTGACTGCTTTAAACCAAAGGTTTTTCCTAAGTTAGAAAGTGGAACTGAAAATGACCTCAAGCATTTTATATCACCTCTCCTGTACTATTCATTCTCTACTTTAATGCTGACTTACGGTCAGGATTTTGTACAAACTTCATAGTAATAAATAGCTACCATTTATGTCTGAAACATAGTTATTTGTCCTAGGTTTCCTAACATGAATTGTGCTCTCGTTTTTAACGAAATGATTTTCAAAACCATTTTAACTCTTGCAAATGCTTGGGAATGAGGAAAAGAAATAAAACAAACTGGTTTAAATGCAATGAAAAAAATTATTTTGGTTCCATTAAAAACATCTAAATGGCTTTCTACTTTCCTTGGTCACTCAATACTCACAGGGCCTTATTCTATTAGTTACTAAGGTAACCCAAAGCTGGCAGCATGTTGACATACCTTTCGAGGCCACGAGGTTTTGCAGTATTTCATAGATAATGTCACATTAACCTCAAACTTGTCCTTTCCACAAAAGAATAGTCATTGTTTGGATGAATCTAATTTTATTCTTTGGGTTTTTGTTTTAAAAAAAAGAACTTTTTGCTGCACTTTCCTTCAGGTCAGCTACCATTTATTCTGTTTTTAAAATAACATAGTAGTAGAAGTCAGATGTCTTTGTTGATTTCTACATTAAGCCATTCATTTGGTTTTTGTGCCATTTACTCACAGCCTGGGCCAGAATCCGTGTTGTCCTCCAAAAGGCCCTCAGAAGAGAGGAACTCTTTTGCTCTGTTCTTACAGCCCCATAAAGATATACCTAATGAAAATCAAGTCAAACAAAATGTAACAGGGACAAGTCAAACTCAATGCTGAGGGTTCATTAGTCTCTTTTCAACATAGTAACTTCTATATGTAACCAAAAGTAATGGTAAATTTAAATAAATGTAAATTTGAATAAATAAATATTAACAAAATCAAATACACTGAAAAGTCTTTTCTTACACACTTAAGAAAAATTTGAGATAACTTACATATAATAAATCTGATCCAAAAAAAAAGCCTAAGTCTAAATCATGGTAGCCCTCAACTATTTGCAAACCCTTTCCCACAATCAAGCACCAACATTTGTAGGTAGCAAATTCTTCACTCTACTAAAGCTCTTATATATTTAACAGTTCTAATGAGCTCTTAAATGTATCTATTCACTTTCAGTTTAGTGCATCTTCAGGCATCCTTAAATGTGACCTTATTCGTGTACATTCTATAAAATGTAATTATTATTTCTGGACATTGTTAATTATGTCAAGGTCATATTGCATTAATCAAAAAAGTTAATAAAATTGCTCAAAATAAGATATTTTCTCTAAAGTGACAGCACTCTATTCAGTGTAGCAAATATTGACTACATCCCCGCATTAGTCAAAATGCAAAACTAAGCACTGCAATTAATTCAGTAATTTTATTTACTTGTATAACTTCCCATTTAAAGTTTGCTTTATTAAGGATAATTTTTATTACTTCCCTGTGGCAATCTAACCCTTGTCTGAAGAGTAGGAAAATTATCCACCATGTGCATATTTTGTACTCAATTATTAACATCCAATTATCTTCTAGCTAATTTGAAAGTATTTGGGGATTGCTTTATGTCATAATACTTCTTGGGAAAAATTTTATGTATTAAAATTTATTGTGAAGAAGATACAGTTTGAAAACAGAAGAAAAAGCTTTACAATAAAGAATAGGGTGCATTTTGCATAGTTGCCCATTCTGGTTTTTCTAACTAAAAATAACTTCCTTGGTCTTTCCCCCATTTTAATTGTTTTCTCTGCTTATTTATAGTTGTTTTTTTTTTTTGCCTTACTATGTTAATGAAATTCTGAAAAGGCACAATCAAGTGTGACATGGAGCTTTATTTCATCAACTAACCCTTTGCTTTTTAAACTAGGTTCAAAATTCAATTAAAATCACTTAGACTGCTCACAAATAAGTTGCCTTAAATAGAAAAAAAAAAATTGACCATAATCCAGAAAGATGTGAAAAACATTCAGAAAGAAGTTGCTCGAAAGAATTCTAAAATTGAACGGGAAAAGATAAAATCTTATAACAAAATTGCGATTACGTTTTCAGACACTACAAAGGACTGCTTTTTTCTTGTTGGGTTTTGTGGAAGAGATAACATACTCAAACTTTTGTTTGTCTCCGAGCTATATGTGAGTAACATTTCTGACTATTTTAAAATATTTGATTGACAGATTAAAATTGTATATATTCAAGGTATACAACATGATCATGTGATATATGTACACATTGTGTACTGATTACCATAGCCAAGTACACAATGGCTTAATTGACACATCCATTGCCACCCATAGTTACCATTTGTGTGTGTGAGTGTGTGTGTATGTGGTGAGGATACTAAATCTACTGTTTTATCAAATTTCAAGTAAACAGTGTGGTAATTATTCACCATAGCCAAGATGTGGAAGCAACTGAAGTGTCCATGGATGAAAAATGCATAAAGAAAAGATAGTATATATACACAACAGAATATTATTTGGCCATGAAAAAGAATAAAATACTGCCATTTGTGACAACAGAGATGAACCTGGAAGACATTATGCTAAGTTAAATAAGCCAGGTACAGAAATACAGATACTGCATGAACTTAATTATGTGTGGAATTTTTAAAAGTCTATCTCATAGAAGCAGAGGGTAGAACTGACTCTTTTTTTTTTTTTCCTAAGACAAGATCTTGCTCTGTCACCCAGGCTGGAGTGTATTACTACGATCCTGGCTTACTGGAACCTCAAACTCCTGAGCTCAAGCAATCCTTCTGCCTCAGCCTCCAGAGTAGCTACAAGTACAGGCATTTGCCATGGTGCCCAGCCAAGTTCTTCATCTTCTGTACAGATGGGGTGTTGCTTTGTCGCCTAGGCTGGTCTTGAACAGTCCTCTCATCTGGCCTTAAGCAATTCTCTCATCTCAATCCCCCAGTGTGCTAGGATTAGAGGCATGAGCCACAGCGCCCAGCACTGACTCTTTTAAATTAAGAAAATGTTCCTAAATTATTTGTCATTGCTTTATTCGAGATGAATAAACACTGGACAAATATATTAGAAGTTACACAATAAGACTTTCAACTCAACTCATCCTGTGTGAGAAAATCCAGTAGTATATAATCAGTTGTAATATTAGATAAACAGATGATAACTGAATCACAAACTTATTTTATCATTTACTAAATGCCTAGCACTGTCCTAAAAGTTAGTGAGCACAAGGCAGTTAGACATTTAAAAGAAATGTGACCTTATTTTGTAACTTAGCTAGTGGAGGAGGATAATTGGTGATATAATCATGTCTTATCTTTCCTTCTAAACTGTAAACAACTTCGGATCAGAAAGTGGTTCTTATTCACGTTTTTATCCTTCAGGTTTCCTATCACTGAATTCAGAATTCAGAATGTGAGCACATGTAGGAACCAACCAAAAACAATTTTTTTTTATTCTTGACAATTTAGTCTAACTCCTGGTTTGAAAGGCATTGATGATTATGATTTATCGAACTATCCAACTTGCCCCTACAGGCCCACCTGATCAGCTAAGTTGCGATACATATAACAAACAAAAGAACAGACTAGCCCTCGCTCAGCTGGTTTATCTGTATTTAAAAAACATGTTTTACTCATAAGGTAACCTCTCATGATTTTCCAGCCCTCTGTAGCTTTTGTATGCTTTAATGAAGATACATACATACACAATATTTCCTTTATAACCATTCATGAATATATTCTGAATATATAAAATCACTTTTCAAACCATCTGATAAGGGATTAATATCCAAAATATAAGAAACTCGAACAACTCAATAGCAAGAAAACAAATAACCCAATTTAAAAATGGACAAAGGGGCCGGGCATGGTGGCTCACACCTGTAATCCCAGCACTTTGGGAGGCCAAGGCGGGCGGATTGCCTGAGCTCAGGAATTCGAGACCAGCCTGGGCAACACGGTGAAATCCCATCTCTACTAAAATACAAAAAAATTAGCCGGGCGTGGCGGCTTACGCCTATAGTTGCAGCTACTTGGGAGGCTGAGGCAGGAGAATTGCTTGAACCCGGGAGGTGGAGGTTGCAGTGAGCTGACATCGTACCACTGCACTCCAGCCTGGGTGACAGAGCGAGACTCCTTCTCCAAAGAAAAAAGGACAAAGGATGTAAGTAGACATAGAAATGGCCAACAGGTATGTGAAAACTGCTCAATATCACTAATCGTCAGGAAAACGCAAATTAAAACCACAATGAGCTATCACCTCACACCTGTTAGGATGGCTATTTTCAAGAAGACAAGAGTTAAGTATTGGGAAGGGTATGGAGAAAAGGAGACACTTGCACCCTGTTGGTGGGAATGTAAATTAGTACAGCCGTTATGAAAAAACAATACGGAGGTTCCTGAAAAAATGAAAAATAGAACTACCGTATGATCCAGGAATCCAACTGCTGGATCCATAGCCAAATGAAATGAAATCAGTATGTCAAAGAGCTATCTGTATCCCTACGTTCATTGCAGCATTATTCACAATAGCCAATATATGGGATCAACCTAAGTGTCCATCAGTGAATGTATGCATAAAGAAAATGTGTTATGTGTACACAAAGCAATACTATTCAGCCTTTAAAAAGAAGGAAAGTCTGCCATATGGGGCAATACAGATGAATCTGAAAGACACTGTGGTAACTGAAATAAGCCAGGCACAGAAAGACAGATACCACCTCATCTCACTTTTATGTGGAATCTAATAAAGTCGAACTCATAGAAATAGAGAGTAGAATGGTGGTTGCCACGGGCTGGGTAGTATGTGTATGGGGAAGTAGGAGAAGGTAATTTGGGATGTGTTGGTCAAAAGATTCAAAATTTCAGTTAGGAGGAATACATTTAAGAGACGTTTTTGTACAATATGGTGACTACAGTTAATAACAATAGATTGTATTCTTGAAAAATGCTGAGGGAGGATGTACAGTGTTCTCAGGATAAAAATGATAGCTATGCGAGATAATGCATATGTTAATTATCTCAATTTAGCCATTGCTTAATGTATATGTATTTCAAAACTTCAATGCTGTGCGTGATAAATATGCACAATTTTACTCATCAATTTAAAAAATAAAAATACAAAAATAAACAAAGCACTTTCCAGTTTGTTTCCATCCTCAGAGTCTAGCCAATTTTAATATTAGTTACAGTAATCAAGATTCTTGTTCAAATCATGAAAAATTCACACTCTTTTTAGTTGGCCAGTTTTATAATATAGTTAATTATTTCAGTTTCTGACTGCTAAAGACTTTTATTTGGGATGACGTATCCTTTAGCATTTCAAACCTTTGAGAAAGATACTCAGATGGGGAGAAAAAATTGTTTATTTATCTAGTTCTGATTAATTATAAAAATTACATGAAAAAAACAACTATGATTACCTAAGGCTCTGGGAACAAAACAAAACTGTTCTACCCACTTGCTCAACTCAGAGTTCCAGAAAAATTACTGCCCTTGAACTACAGCCCAGTTCC
The DNA here is from genome assembly GCF_003255815.1 of Theropithecus gelada. Lineage (NCBI taxonomy): Eukaryota > Metazoa > Chordata > Mammalia > Primates > Cercopithecidae > Theropithecus > Theropithecus gelada. Next base: position 52,407,530 of record NC_037689.1, read on the forward strand.
ATCCTTGAATTTCTGATCCCTAAAGGAATCTAATTGACTGACCCTTTATCTAGCAGCCTGTGAGCTGATTTGAGTAATTTGTATTTGCACCCTGGAAAAATCCTTCACCACAATTTTCCTCTACTGGTATCCAGCTCTGAAAATTTCCCCCACGTTTTCTAACTTTTACTAGAAATGCCTACAAGTCATCATTTTAATAGTACTGCCAATATACAGTTTGTACGAATAAAAGAAGTCAGTTTACTTCTACTGTTGCCACTGTTCAAAAGACAACTGATTAATTATAAAATATCAGGAATAGCTACCATAATTACATGTCTACTCTGTGCTAGGTACAGTATTAGGCATTTCATACATGTTACTTATTGACATAAAAATTTGGTTTTTTCAAAATCAGTATGTAGATATTGTTTCCACAATAGGTTATCTGGCCCAGCTTGTGAGAATCCTTAAGCACTTGAGATATTTAAGCATTAAATTCCTCTGTAACTCATTTTGTTTGCTTCTCCAAAGATGGACTAGAGCACACATATTCCACAACTATAGAAGAAAGGGAAAGAAAGCTTCTCATGTGCTCTCACCAGTGGCTTTAGGCCTCGGTTTTTCTCTTTACCCTAGCTTTGAGATGGTGCCTTACAGAAAATTATACACTTCAGGCCAGGCGCGGTGGCTCACGCCTGTAATCCCAGCACTTTGGGAGGCCGAGGTGGGTGGATCACGAGGTCAGGAGATCAAGACCATCCTGGCTAACACAGTGAAAGCCTGTCTCTACTAAAATTACAAAAAAGTAGCCAGGTGTGGTGGCCCGTGCCTGTAGTCCCAGCTACTTAAGAGGCTGAGGCAGGAGAATCACTTGAACCTGGGAGGCAGATGTTGCAGTGAGCCAAAATCACGCCACTACACTCCAGCCTGGGAGACAGAGGGAGACTCCGTAAAAAATAAATAAAATTATACACTTCAGTGAAAGATTGTAAAATTGAGAATTGGAAGGAATTACTGTTATGTGAGTCCTCACCCTGGGGAAGAAACAGATGGAGTCTCAATGAATGTGTTCCTTACATAGTCCACAGAGTGACAGAGGGCATGCTAACACACCGCCTGTGTACCTACATGCAACCAAAGGGCATGTGACCCTCAGTGGCATAGCCTCCTGCCTGGAAAGAATGGTAGTGCTGTCAGAACAGCCTGGGCTGGCACTTCAGCATCCAGAGTACTGCCACAAATGTATAGGATGTTGGCCATGGTAGCATCACATATAAAACAAAATGATTACACGAGGCTTCTCTTCAAGCTAAACAATCCATGAACTCAGAGAAATTGTTTTACTAAATTAATCATCACTACTACCACCATAACCTCTGAGCTGATCCCAATCAAGAAAGGATCAACACTACAGACTAATACAGGCAGGTTTAGGAAAGCAAAAGGTGGCCTTGCCTTCCACAACTGTGTTTTTTTATCCAAGTAATGGCCTCTGTGAACTGAACCATAACCACTCTCCAAAAGTTGGTCAGCGACTGTTCCCAGGCTCTAGAACTTGAAAAGTTTGAAAAGTGCTTTTATATATTCATTGCCAAAGATCAGCCATGCTTATCTCATAAAGGCACAGCAACCTTCAACCCTCAGCACTTCTTACAAGGTCTCCCTTCATCCTCAATTCGAAAAAAAAAAAAATGTGATACTTGCAGTGGTTTGTGATCTAAACACTGATAAAATTTTGTCATTGTAGTTACAGTATTTTCCTCTCTTGTTTTAGCATGGGAATATTTTTGTCAAAATCCTATAGTCCTGCCTAACAAAGGACATTGAAAAGGATAGTTTTATATGTTTACTGTCTCCACTTGATAAAATAAAATGAAAACATCAAGATGCTGTCCATTATTTCATATCTACCTCATTATCCCTGTAATAAGTTTCTATTGTAAAAGATCAATGGAACCTGAACAGTAAATATAGCGAAAGGAGAAATAACAGGTCACAGACTGCATGGATATACCCTTTTAACCCCCTGAACACATGGATACACATGTATCAGGTGATGTGCATAAGGTTTATAAGTAAAATCTTTGGCTTAATCCTCAAATACCATGGTTTATGAAACATTTAACTTTTGCAGTGGTAGTATGTAAAAGTCACTTAACAGTAATATTTATTTTTTCTAACAATAAAATGACATATTTATTGTAAGAAATCTTGAAAATACAGAAAAATACAAAGAATGTAAAGCTAACTTATTATCCCATTAAGTAGAGAAAACCACTGTTAACATCTTAGTGTATTCCTGTCTTTGTTCTGTTTCCTTTAACATCTATTGACTCCCTTCCTCAACAATTCAACAACTGTTTATCAGAGGTCTCAACCTTAGCTACCCATTAGAATCATTGGAGGAAATATAAAAATATTGATACCTTGGATTCTGATTCAATCAGCTGGGGTAAGACCTGGGTATCAAGATTTTCAAAGGTCCCCTCTAGGTGATTCTAATGTACAGCTAAGAGTGAAAGCCACTGATTGATCAGGCTCCTATGATACACTAGACACTTTGTGGCATGGAAATGCAATGACAAAAAAATGTAGTCTTTCAAAGACCTTACCCCTTTCACCTTTTGTGGACAGACAGGTGAATGAATGAACAATTTCATTAACCTAAAAAAAATACTGCAATGGAGGAGTCTACAAAGAACTGTAGATGCATTAGAAAAGATATCCTTAAATATGTATAGAGGAGTCAGTGCACCCACCTCAGAGGCTTAGGCAGCCAGACAAATAAGGTGAGCATTCCAGGTATAGAGGCACAGAAGAAGACAGAATGCTTAGAAAACTCCAAGTGGTTCCACTAAGTGACAAAGAAAGTGTCTGGAGATAATGCTGGACATGTAAGCAGCAGGCAGGTCTTGAAGAACCTTGTAGGTATTGGGAATGATGGGCAGTCCTTGAAATGTTTTGAGCAGACGAGTGACATGATGACCTCTATCTCTAATTCACATCCCTCTGGCATCAGTGTGCTGGGATTTAAAGGCCCGGATGAGACTAGATCCAGTAAGACTAGAAAAGAAACTAGAAGTCTATAACAAAACTCCAAGAAAGCAAATATGCCTGTTTCTGATTCATAGAGTCTTTAGGAAGTTCATTGTTAACTTTACTTATCATAATAACTTGCATTTGAATACTAAGAAATCATGTTCAAGTTTTGTTCTGCCTTATAGAAAACAAGATTGTTATTAAAAGCCTTTTAAGAGATGTTTAAGCCTAGTTAAGAGATTTCAATATAAGGTTATGGGAGAAAATTAGGCATGATGAGGCACCCAGAGTTTAGCAACTGTGAAGAGCTATTATCATCTCTACAGCTGAAGGGGCAAGAGAAAGAAACAGAGCCCAGTGAGAATTGTAATCATGGAAGATACATTGCCAACAGATGTGAAGGGATGCTCCTACTGCCAGAGCTCTAGCCTGAAGCAGAGAAGAAATACCCAGATTATTCTCTCTTTTTTCTCCCAACCTCTGATTTCCTGCCAATGACTCCCATTGACCAAATACAACCTGAAGACAATCGAGTAAAGGAGCCAAGGAAATTCATTCACAGTGGTCAAACTCCTGGGGACACAGAACAGAAAGGAGAAAGGCAGAAAATGGATCTGAGAGACAACAGAGAATAACCAGCCTGTAGATGGTAGCCACAGACAAAATGTCTTAGGCAAAATACCTATCCCCATGTTCAGTGGAGACCTCAACGAAATAGTGGACTCTATAGCACATGAACACATCCACTGGTAATAAAATGGGAACCTTCTTTCCATGAACCAGAGTAGCAGGAAATTCCTGACAGCCAATAAGAAATATTGATGGGTAAACAAAGTTAACCAGTTGACAAATTGAGGACATTTAAATTAAAAGCTGAAATTAGAAAGTATGTATAACTCAGGTGTCAACATTTTCCATACCTACTTAAACCTTTTATAAATGTCAAATTATTCATCTTACATACTGCAAAGTTAAGAACTCATAAGAAATACAACCCACCTGTTGGGTACTACGCTTACTGCCTGGGTGGTGGAATCACACTGGGAACCCAAGCTTCCACATCACACAATTTACACAGGTAAAAAAGTTGCATATGTGCCCTTTAATCTGTAATAAAAGTTGATTTAAAAGAAAAAGAAATACAACTAAGTGAAATACATGTTATGTCAGATACTGGTTATATAGAGTTAGCTAAGAGATACTTCTAGAGTGCTTGTAGTAACATTCTAGAAGGGGAGCACAAGTACTGTGGCAGTGACTGAAGAAGGTCATTCTTCCAGCTGGGAATACTGGCCTTTTTTATACAGTTTATGGCTTTGGCAGAGTTGAGTGGTTCACAAAGAAAGAGAACATCTATACAGACAACTAATCAGAAAATGAACCCTAGAAATTAAATCAGATGCTATTAGCCACAGATATCCACTAGTTAAAACATCCGGTTAACAATGATCAACTAGCAGATGCTAAATTATCAGTCTAAAGGTGTTATCAGCCTACGAGTCAGGAAGTGATATTGAAAAAATGTTCTTGATAAGTCATTCCTAATATTCTACAGCATTGGTTTGCACTTATCTTAAGACGTTGTCTAAAAACATCATTTATTGCAGCTACCTGTGGACATGTCTTTCTCCCCCACCGGATTGTAAAGGCTTGAAAGATCTTGTCCTGTTCTTGTTTGTAGCTTTTAAATAAAGTAGAACACTTTCTTTTCTTTGTAAAGGATGAGTAAATCTACATTAAATACTGAGAGGAACTTCTACATCAAATCTGCATATGACTTAAAAATTATATTTCTCATTAACCAACTAATCTGTTAGATTGCAGGTATTTTTTGCTACACTTGGATCCTCAATTTTCAAAGCATTTAAATATTACAAAATAGGTGTAATATTCAAATGACAATAAAATCATTCCATCTTTCTTTGATAATTTGGAAAAGCTTTCAGAATGTTTCAGAGCCTCAGAGTCACTAGTGAGAATACCAGTTTTTAATGATATGTGTGGAAGAACCCGTTAGTAGGAATTTCTAGTTGACAGAATACCAGAAAATGTAGACTTTGCTGTATTTTATTATGGTTTGACCTATTGATCTTTATGTTTAAAAGGCTTTAATTGTATTACATGAAGTGAGTTCTTGGTATTCAAAATTCCTTGCCTCCTCCTGCTCTCCTGGTCCATTTTGTAGAGGAGAAAAGTCTTTAAATTCTCCCAAGATGACTGAAGTTGACCCCTAGGTTTGAGCAAAAGAAACATCTTTTAGGTCCATAGTGACAATTTCAATCCTTCTACAGATGTGCTATTTCACTGCCAAGAGCTAAAGAAGAGCTTTGTAACATTCAACTGTCCAGCAGGGTTTAATGCTTCCATGAAATAAAAGCTCTTATTTTGGATGTAGGCTAAATGTCCCCATCAATCATAAGTATTCTGCAAGACTGTAAAATTTCTCATATGGTTGCAGCAAAGACAATGTATGTTTGAATGAAAAATAATGAATTATACTTTTTAACAATTGAAGACATTTCTTATAACCTTCATTTTTACATACATCTAAACTTCATAAAAAGTTCTACAAAATTCAATTTCATAAAAATAGTTTCAGTTGCACACACTTTTTACTTGTTTCTTTAAACACGAAGCATTTTTTCTGTATATCACCCCTCATGTAAATCAATTTTTATTATTTTATTTCAGATTTTTATGTAATGAAAACTACTGTTTGGGTTATAGGGTTGGTTATAGATCTCTTTCAGATTGTTTTACTTCAGGTTGTACCTTTGCAAAATAGAAGGATTTACACACACATACACACACACACGCTTACTTTATACCTGCTCCTTCCACTAATTAGCTGAGAAGGCAGGAGACAGGAAGACTCTGGCTCTAATATTTCCCTACCATCTTGCTAGCAGAGTGATGCATGCTAAAGAAGGTGAATAAATGCCCTATTGAATACCTTAATTCCCCTGGGAAACTAAGATGTTCTGTATTGCCATGAGATAAAAATTCCATCAGTTGACTTCAGCAAGAGTGGGAGTGTCTGTGTGGCTGGAAAGGAGAATGTTAATGAAGCTAAGAGTAATTATAACAATTTCATCAATTGTCACCAATTGATAAAAGCTTCTTAGTAGATGCACGTCCTGCTAAGCAGTTGTGTTTTGCTAAGTTGCTTACCATAAAAAATAAGTTTGAAGAATATAGGACAATTGTCACCAACATGTCCAAGTTGTTGACTTTCTACTCAGTTCCAATCTTCAAATCATTACTTAAATTATCATCTAATTTAGTAAATAGTCTGATGACCATCTAAAAGGAGTCTCACAAAATTCATGTTAATGGCCATGGGAAAAGTCCAAGACTAGAGAGGCGTTCTAGTGATTTTCTCCAGTTAAACCTGCCATGTATTGAAAGAGGTGTGTTTCAATAGAAGAATTTGGAAACCACTTCTACTTATACCTTATCAGTGACTGTATTAGTCTGTTCTCAGGCTGCTCATTAAGGCATACCTGAGACTGGGTAATTTATAAAGGAAAGAGGTTTAATTGACTCACAGTTCCATATGGCTGGGGAGGCCTCACAATCATAGCGGGAGGCAAATGAAGAACAAAGTCACACCTTACACGGCAGCAGGCAAGAGAGTGTGTGAAGGGAAACTTCCCTTTATAAAACCAGAACTTATAAGACTTATTCACTATCACAAAAATAGCACAGGAAAGAGCCACCCTCATGATTCAGTTACCTTCCACCAGGTCCCTCCCACGACATGTGGAATTATGGGAGCTAAAATTCAAGATGAGATTTGGGTGGGAACACAGCCAAACCATATCATTGACATTTTGATATTTGCAAGTCTTTATTCTATAAATTATTGGAAAAATTTAGGTAGGATAAAATGCCTAGTATTGTTAACTTTAAAGAAAATTAAGGCTGAAAGAAGAAAGTATGACTCAATTTTTTATTTTTTATTTTTATTTTTATTTTTTTTGAGATGGAGTCTCAATCTGTCGCCCAGGCTGGAGTGCAGGGGCACGATCTCGGCTCACTGCAACCTCTGCCTGCCGGGTTCATGCCATTCTCCTGCCTCAGCCTCCTGAGTAGCTGGGGCTACAGGCGCTCACCATCATGCCCAGCTATTTTTTTTTTTTTTTGTACTTTTAGTAGAGACAGGGTTTCACCATGTTAGCCAAGATGGTCTTGATCTCCTGACCTTGTGATCCGCCTGCCTCGGCCTCCCAAAGTGCTGGGATTACAGGCATGAGCCACTGCGCCCGGCCAGTATGACCCAATTTTTAAATAACTGTGAGGATGAATTTGTTGGCCCAATTTCAATATAGTAGAGCCCACTTGAAAGTTGAACAATATAGTTCAAAAATAATAAAAACAATAGGCCGGGCGCAGTGGCTCACGCCTGTAATCCCAACATTTTGGGAGGCTGAGGTGAGTGGGTCCCCTGAGGTCAGGAGTTCAAGACCAGCCTGGCCAACATGGTGAAACCCCATCTCTACCAAAAATACAAAAATTAGCCAAGTTTGGTGGTGCGTGCCTGTAATCCCAGCTATTTGGGAAGCTGAGGCAGGAGAAACACTTGAACCCGGGAGGCGGAGGTTGCAGTGAGCCAAGATTGTGCCATTGCACTGCAGCCTGGGTAACAGAGTAAGACTCCATCTCAAAAATAAATAAATTAATTAAATTAAATAAATACTATATAACACTTAACAATCTAAAAAAAAGAAGTACAGGCTGAAAATTTGAAGACTGGTTCCCTGACCTTTCTGATGTCAGAAAGACAGACATACTACCTTTGGTCCCTTCAAGTCTGAAGACCAGACTGGACACCCGTGGCTCTGATCTAGTTGCAGAATTTCACTCAATGTTGTTTCAGTCAAGTTCAGGCTCTGACTTGGTAAATCATCTGTGATGTCTTCAATATCTTCCTGTAGACTTCCTTCTCAATTGCCAGAAAAACTAGAGATTAAGACACTGTTCATGTCAAGAAAAGGATAAACACTAAAAGGGTCAGGGAAATAACTATCCAAGATGGGTTGAGTATGGAGGTAGAGGAATTTCTTTTTAGCAGAAGCCATATCTAAGTAAAATCCTGATATTTGACTTGGGATGAACCAAGTACAGAAACTGGGGAAGGTGTTCCAAGCAGAGGGAACAGCAATTTTAAAAATAACATGAATTCAGGAGGCATTAAGTGTGAAGTAGAAGTGGTGAGAAATAAGTCTATGAAGAAATTTCCAGCAAGAACCAGATGATGCAGATGCATATCCTGCTGAGAAGTTGTGTTTTGCGAAGTTTCTCACCGTAGGGAATAAGTTTGAAGAACATAGGACAAGAAACAGGGTTGTTTCTTAAGAATCTATTGCTCTAGTTAAGGTAGGAGTTTCTACTTAATTGTCAACATGAATTGATCTCAGAATACTTCAATACTTCAATGATACTTGTTAATCTTCTACCCAGAAAATGAAGATAAAAACACATTGTATTGGGATTCAATGTCTAGTCTAATTAACCTGAGGTAAAGTTTTGCACAAAAAAAATCAATAAATGGATAAATTCCATTATACTTTGAAATAGTTGATGGAATAAAATAACTTAAGACTGCTTCTCAAACCTACTGGTTATATAACCAAACTCTTTAGTTTTACAATGCGTACTAGAAAGAAGACTACCTTTGGAAAAAGGCTATCTCCACCTTATTAGATATTTGAATAAAGACAAATTAAAGTAGCATAGGTTTGAACAAAGTCTTGCCTTTATAGTTATAAATAGACACATCAAATAATCTAGCGAGGGCATGTGTTTGCCATGATCATAGTACATCCCCCACATCCAGCACTTCCATGGTACGTGGTAGGGGCTACATATCTATTTTGAAACTGATTTCTGTAAATTCTTTCTTATCAAAATCTATTTAGGTTGATAAACAACTTACATGGTTAGACTTAACAACAGCTCCATATTTGTGTGAGACACCGTATCTTATGAGTAACCTAAAGGATAAAATAGAGACTAATGTAAGAACATCTGGATTAATAGATGGACATTTGAAATTTGCCTGACTTGGCTCATCAATGTCTACTCTAGCAAATGTTATTTCACAGTATTAATTTAATCAACATTTATCTATACAAATTACCTAATAATGCCCATTACTTCTTACTTCTGCAAATATCATTTGTGGTAGGCAGAATATTAGCCCTCCCAAAAACTTCCACATCCTAATACCCAGAATCTGTAAATATGTTATGCTAAATGCCAAGAGATAATTAAGGTTGCAAGTTAAATTTAGGTTCCCAATCATTTGACTTTAAGAGAAAGAAAGCCTGGATTATCCAGGTGGACACAACGTAATCACAGGGGTCCTTTAAATGTGGAATTGACCATTTCTGGCTTTGAAGATTGAAGGGGCCACCATGCAAGGAATAAGGGCAGTCTCTAGAACCTGCAAAAGGCAAGAAATTGAATTTTCCCCTGAGGCTTGCAGAAGGAATGGCCAACACCTTGATTTTAACCCAGTGAGACCCATTTTGGACTCCTGAACTCCAAAGCTGTAAGAGAATACATTTGTGTTGTTCTAAGCCACTAACTTTATGGTAATTTGTAACAACAGCGAAAGGAAGCTAATACATCATGTATGTGACAGATGTCATTTAGAATTTTTAGCTAAGATGAAACACCAGTGCATAAAGAGGTATCTGAAACTTTTACTCAACCAACTCTTTTATTCATACTGCAATGACTGCATTTTTGACAGAAACAAGAGGGATACGATGAGACACCAACAAACCTTGAAGAGATATGAAAAAAAATGCTTTTGATTTTTCCTTAGCTGATTAGATAAGGCTTCATACGATGTTTTATTTAAACTTCTTTGCTAAATATAATCACCTCCATCCCTTGGAGGATTTATCTGGAGCAATTTGGTAAGTGACAGTGTGAATTGAGAATTAATAAGAACAAATAGGTCTGTACTAAATTGAGGCCTGATCTCCATTCACCTTGACCAGATTCAGTGTTTCTCCCACAGCTTCTTCTTCACCCTCTTTTATCCTTTTTCTTCTTTTGACGGCTCTCTGCATTCACTTTAAAAGAACCAAGAATACAGTTTAAGTCCCCATTTCCGGGCCACTAAAGAAGACATGGCCCTAAGGTCAGCACACGGAGGCACTGATTCGAATTGACCGTAGGTAGCAGTTGCTACAGCTCCACCACTGAGAAGACCTTGACAGATCTGTGACCCTGTCCTTCTCGACAGACCCTCCTCCTCCTGCTCCCTCTTATGCTGTGTCTGAACAAAACATCACATCAGCACTGTTTACTGCAGGAACTCAGCCAAGGAAGTCATAACAGGACAATAGCTATACAATCTGATAACCTTGTTAGCTCAAATCAAAGCTCCTAACAAGTAGGAGAGGTTAGTGAAGTGGGAGAAAACTATTACAGTATTTGGGTTTGTTGAAGTGGCTTTTCATATTTTTCCCCCTTTGAAAAAAAAAAGTAGCATCTCTTGTCCCTTTATTTAAGATTAAAAACCAGGCACAAGGACATAAAACAAAACAACATGTACAAGGCTAAGGTTAACTTTTAAAAGAATACAAATGGAGAGGGATGTACAAAGTTGATAATTATCTTCTACTGGAAAATAGCATAAAACTACTTGCATTGCAGTGCCAGATCTCTAGAAGAGTGTGGTAAGTGTGGAATAACCCTCGCTATCCAGAAGTTAGAGATGTGAATTAATTTGTGTAAATGATGATGAGTAATGAACTCATTTCAAATAACAGGTCAAGGATGATCAAAGTCTTTCTAATTTCTGTTTTCTTTACTTCACATTACTGGATACTATTTCAACACACAGAAATTTTGCCAAGCTGGATTGTGGCCTCTTATTGCCTCCCTCATACCTACCTCGTGCTTCGGGCAACATTTCAATCCTATAAAAATATGATTTTAATCACACTGCTATCTCCCTATTTTTTGTAAAAGACATTAACGTATACTCCAAAACTGCCTAAAACGCAGTGTCTTACACAGAATTGCATTCATCCTCCTCCCACTTTCACTTCCTTAGTTCTTGCCAGTCCCATGCTCCTGGAGGAAATAACACTAATTCTGACATCGGGACCTGTCACTGCTCAGGCCCTGTGTCCTGGCTAATATTCTCCGTGCCTCAGTTTCTTTATCTGCAGTAAATGACAAAATAATAAGTCAATTGAGCAATATGTATTTGGATGCATTTGAAAATGTCATTTTTATGTTTTGTATCATTTTGAAGTTAGAAACGTGAAACTTTATGGTTTGGCATGGCTACTGATTTATCTTTTGCCCCTGTGTTTCCCTGAAAGATTAATGAACCATAGCTAAATCTATACCTGCTTAGTGCTTTGAATCTGGTTTGGGGATTTTATTGTGAACACTTTGTTCAGCCATATTTTACTGTTGCACTGAATGGAAATCAAAGTAACAATTCAATTTGTGTGTGTGTGTGTGTATGTGTGTGTGTGTATGTGAGCACCTTTTATCTGCAAAAAATGTTTCTTTTATAACAGCTGGAAAACTGCAGTGCTAAACATAAACCATTTTCCCTTTTTATTGCCCTTTCTTTGTAAAGATGATAAAGCAGCATTTCTCCAATTAATTATGACTTGGAGAATTTGAAAATAATAAATGGTTCTGCATTTCTTTCTCTCCATCCTACATATAACTTGAAACAGAAAAAAAAAACCTTAGAAATGAAAATAGAGAAGAGAAAAGTCATTATTTTTACATATATGGTGCATGTGTAGTTCCTATTCACCAAGATGACAGTAAGAAAAGAGAAAGGAAAAAGCAGAACAAAAATAAATATACTTTCTATATATTTAGTAATCATTCATATAGATATGTAACCCATTGCAGGGGTTATCTAACAATTATGTAAAATGATTGGATCTTGACAGTGAGGTGCTAAATGTGTGTTTTCTCTTTGAATGTTCTCAATTTTAAAAATATTCCCTTACATATAGTCCCAGGCAATCTCTTACCTATAAATCTGTAATCATATTATTTGAATGGATTCACTCCCCCAAATTCTCCACCTCTATTCTCTACCAGTACCTGAAATTTCTAGCACATTTACTCTTTTGTACTAAGTCATTGAAAGATTGTCAGGCTATAAATAGTATTTGAGATGGATAGGCCATTATTATTAAACATCTCAGCATGAATTAGTCAAACAGGTGTAGCATTTCTTGGGTTACTGATCTTCACAAAGTCTTAGATTTTGGACGTGGTCACTGAGACTCAGCTGATTCTAACCTTAGTTTTGTACAACCAAATCAAGTGAAGGCTTGTTTTCACCGATGAGTATGCTTCTTGGAATTAGACCTAGTTTATATACAACCACCAAACCATCCGTAGTAATATACTGAAGGAAGAAGTATTATTAGTAATAATATCTGAGTTTTTTCAGTGCCTCTGTTTTTTGGAATACAAAATAACAAATGAAATGTGAAATATTGCATCATACAAAGCTCATCCAAAGGTAAATGTCACAACTGTGAAACAGGTACATATGCTACATCCAAAGACCAGCCATTGTCTGAAGTAGGATGGGCAGTTAAGATGTCCATGAAGTATCTTTCCATTCAAAAGCCAACTTTAAATCGTTCCAATGAGCTATATGCTGAAATGAGATAGTGTGTTATCTGGTGTGTTGTTTTGTTTTTTTATCTAGTGTTTCAATATAAAAATATTGATTCAGATTAGCTCACTGATATGAAATGTGGAACTTGTAAAATTCAGGCACACTACAGAAGTCCCCTAATAAGGACTAATGAGTTTCTGCTGACTCAAGGCACAGCTTGGCATATAAACAGTTAGCTTTGGTGTTAAGATCAGAAGACAGTTTTTTAGCTTGCTAATTGTTAGCCTCTTAGAACATGGGCTACAATTTGATTTTAAACCGTATCAGGGACATGCTAAATAGTAATGTGATTGAGAATAAAAGTCACGATCCACCAATAACTAAATGCAAATGTTTTCAATTGAATTGAATATACATTCATTTGACATTCATCTCTGAAATTCTAGCAATTCAGAAAAGCCAGCCGAAAGAAATTTTAAGACAGGGCTCAGTTTCTCTTCTTTCTGTATTTCCTAACATACTTAGCACATCGCTGAGTATGTGCTTAGTAGGTAAAAATAAGTACATAGTTGAAAGATTAGAAGGAATCAAGAGAAGTTAGTTTCTAAGTTCCACTCAGATGATATTGAGGGCATTTAATTATTTGTATTTCTCCCCAAAGTTGATTCATTTTGAGCTTCAGTGGCTACTATTTCCACCTTCCATTTTCTGCATCAAAACATTCTAGTTTTGTTGAAATGCTCTCAAATTAAATGTTTCTAGCATTGGTAGTCATTATCTTGGATTGCATTTGGAGTTAGTTAATTTTTAACCAAGGAAGGAAATATTTTGTTGATTTTACTCAATGGGTCATTTGAAATAGCAGCTTGTGCTTTTAAATGAAAAATTATCTGGTAATGCAAGAAATTAATAGTAAAATTCAGAAATAGTGATCATTTTATATAGTTTTTAAACATAATATCCACTGATTTTATAATTAATATAATTTAAATGACGCCAGATGTTTACTGGGGAATACAGATGAACTGGAGTGGTAGGCTCTAACTCCTTCAATTCAGATGCTGACAAGAGAAGTCATTTATTTGTGACTACTCCTCAGACAGCAAACTTCCCTTCTAACTATCGGTGTAGTAAAACTCCAAACTGAAATATCTCATTAAAACATTCCTTACACTTGCAGCTATTTTTCCTTGACCTTGGTTGCTCTACTCCAACACTGAATTTACAAACACCGTGTGTGTGTGTGTGTGTGTGTGTGTGTGTGTCTGGGTCTGTGTGTCCCAAGACACACCGGTATTCTTGGAAAGCCCGTAATCTTTCAAACTAATATGTTTTTGGAACAAATTATAAATTAGAGCAATAATAAAAGTGATACTGTGTCTTGATTGAATTCAAATGCAATCTTCGTTCAGTTAAAAAATAATGAGTCAGATTTATTTAGAATTTCAGTTATGACCTTGTAAATAAGGTAACTTTGGAAATGATATTAACTCTTTTGGGTTCCTATTTCACTTCCATATAACTTTACCTGCAATTAACAAATTGATGTTGTAATTAAATTAATGACTCTGGCATCAAACAAACAACAACAAAAATAGGAACCAAATGTCCCCCTGGAAGCAGAGACTATCTCGGGATTATTTTTATCGTAACATTAACCACAGGAAAATAACACACATTTGCAGTGCCTAGCCATGCTCACCATCTTGGGTTTTCAATATGAAGGTGAAGTTAACGGACTGGATGCCCACACCTCTTTGAATATTCTGTGAAAGCCAGAGTAAAAGATTTGAACAAGAGATATAAGATTGCACAGAATCATAAAATTTCAAAGTAGGAAGGAACCTAAGCAATTATTTAATCCAATTTGTTAGTACTAACTTACTTCATAATTATATTTTCCATTTCCAACATTTTGCTTGTGATTCAAGGTTTAAAAAATACATAAAATACATTATAATTCACTACTATACAAACTGGATCATAACGGAAACAGAATTTCCATGAAAGAGTACTTACTCTTATTATGCATAATGAATTCAAATAATTTTCCCTTATATTCCATTTTATTTCTGTTTTTAATCTTTATCACAATCCATTAAATTGATTTCATGACCGCCAATGAATTGAGATTTGTTCTACATCCTTGTTACTCGAAGCGTGACCCCTGAACCAGCAGCATCAGTAGTATCTGCGAGTTTCTTTTTTGTTTTTGGTTTTTTTTTTTGAGGCGGAGTCTCGCTCTGTAGCCCAGGCTGGAGTGCAGTGGCACGCTCTCCACTCACTGCAAGCTCCGCCTCCCAGGTACACGCCATTCTCCTGCCTCAGCCTCCAAGTAGCTGGGACTACAGGCGCCCGCCACCACGCTGGGCTAATTTTTGTATTTTTAGTAGAGCGGGGTTTCACCGTGTTAGCCAGGGTGGTCTCAATCTCCCGACCTCGTGATCCGCCCGTCTCGGCCTCCCAAAGTGCTGGGATTACAGGCGTGAGCCACCGCACCCGGCCATCTGCAAATTTCTTAAAAATGCAGACTCACAGGCCTGCCCCAGACCTGCTACATCAACATGTGCATTTCAACAAGATCCCCAAGGGATTCCCAGCACTTTAAATTTGAAGAAGCATTGTTCTTCCTCACCCCCAAGGGTCATCGAACAGTTAGCCTTTCCTTGAACCCTTTCATGGGTGAGACATTTTCTCCCTTTCAGGGCAACATATTTTATTTTCAAACAATTGTGCTCCAAAGAAGCGTCTTTGTTACATTAATTGCGAATTGGCATGTAAGGTATCAACTCAGACACCAGCACAGAAACAACATTCTAAAAATAGTAAATTTCTTCCCTTTCCCACATAAGCTCCACCCACTGGTATTAGTACACCTTCTGGTGAACTAATGTTGCTGTAAATTAAGTTCGACTTATTTGCACATGGCAGTCTCTTAGCTAAAACTTCAGCAATCTTTGTGACTCTTCACCTTCTCTCTCAATTTGTACCTAAACAATCAACAGTGCTGATGAATTTTACCTTCCAAATATTTCTCCAATTAAGCTTTTCTCAAATTAGCAACCAAGTATCCCAGGACAGAGAAGGAATGATCAATACACAGAAAATCATGGCAAAAAAATTATCAATATTCTCTATGGTCATTTAGTGAGGCTTAATCCAGATTCTGAAAAAACAATGATAGTTCTGGGTATGTTTTGTCAATAAAGAGCTATTATTTTGGCCTCAAAAGGCACTAATGCTCAATGGAGTGCCACCACCCAGGGTACCTGTTATCACCCATATCTTACCAGACAATTGCCCACCTCCCTGATTTCTGATTCAGTCCTCTGAAAAAAAACTGAAATATTGTACACACATTCAAAATGCAATGAATATTTTCTTTCTTCTCATGTTTTCCATTCTGCCCACCTGGAACTGGGTAACTATTCCCACTGTTCATTTCAAATTTTGCCTCCTACTATGTCAGCTGTTGAGCTGAAGATAGGCCACTCAATTATCCAGCTATAATGTAAAGTGTAATTGAGAATCACCCTTTGGCTGATGCATTTTCTCTTTAGAGACTTCATGAAGTTGGGTTACATACAAGTGTGAGCATAAACGTATTCCCATATCTTTTTTACATTCAGAATGCTTATATCCTAAAAAAATAAAAAGAAGAGGACTTGGTATTAAAAAAAAGATGTCACTGAGCTGATAAGATAGAAAATTGAGAATAGTTTTCCATTCTTGGGAAATGTCTGGGCTACATGTCAAAGGGTGAGGGAGTTGCAAGGCTAGTTCTGTAATCTAATTACCTAAAGATAAAATTTCCTTCTTAAAATCAGTTCTTGGCATTACTTCCATTTTGTTGTCATTGGGTCAAGGAAAAACACTTTAAGTTTCTAAGCCTAAAAATCTAAGGTGTGAGACTGTCTTATGACCTGGAAGACGAAAGAGAGAAAATTTTCCAACTTCTTCCTCTTCGTGTGAATTCTTAATGGCAATCCAATGTGATGGCCAGAGGAGCCCTCTGTGTTACAACGGAAAAGGGTGATGATTCTGTAATACAGGAAGAACATGAAACCTTCTGCTCTCTGATGAGGATTATTTTTATTATTGTCTCATACCCAACAACTAACTGAGGTGAGATGCGCTAAAGAAAACAAGATACCACTAAACTCTCGTATTGTTGCCATGGTAACCTGTCAGGTTGCCTAACAGTAATAAGTTTTATTGAGAGTAAAGGTGGATAAACACTCCTTTTTGAGACATAATTCACATACCATAAATTCACCCATTCATAGTGTACAATTCAATATTTTTTAGCCTACTCCCAGAGCTGTGCATCCATTACCACAATCAATTGTTGAAAATTTTCATCACTCCAAAAAAGAAACTCCATACCCTTGAGCAGTAGTCACCTCCCATTCTCCCCATGTCTTTGGCCCTAGGCAAGCTAGTCACCTCCCATTCTCCCCATGTCTTTGGCCCTAGGCAAGCACTAATCTACTTTCCATCTATGTAGATTTATCTATTCTGGATATTTCATATAAATGGAATCGTATATGCAGTATTTTGTGGCAGGCTTCTTTTACTTAACATAATGCTTTCAAAGTTCACCCATGTATTGTAACATATATCACTACTTCATTCCTTTTTTATAGCTGAATAATATTCTACTGTATGAATATGCCAGATTTTGTTTGTCCACTCATCAGCTGATGAACATTTCAGTTGTTTCCACCTTTTGGCTATTATGAACAATGCTGTAATGAACTTTTTATATACCAGGTTTTATGTAGATACGTGTTTTCAATTCTCATCAGTATATACCTAGGAGTGGAATTACTACATCATACGGTAACTCTAGGTTTACCTGTTTGAGGAACCACCAAACTCTTTTACATTTCCTCCAGCAAGGTATTTAAGGTTATTTTTTCACATTCTCATCAACACTTGTTATTATCTATCTTTTTTATTATAACTATCCAAGTGGGTGCAAAGTGGTATCTCATAGTTTGAATTTGCATTTCCAAACATAAGCATTCTTAATTTATCTCTAAATCATACTCATAGACAAAGCAAATATTTAAGTTTAGTTAATTCCTGGATAGACCATATCTAAAGAGGCTGTTAAAAAAAATAGTAGGCTAATTCATCTCCAGTCTTTATGGAAAGAAATGTTATTACACCAAAGAATCTCTGGCTTTCTAAGCAAAAGGAACAAAACTGGAGGCATCATGCTACCTGACTTCAAACTATACTACAGGACTACAGTAAACAAAACAGCATGGTACTGGTACAAAAACAGGTATATAGACCAATGGAACAGAATAGAGAACCCAGAAATAAGACCACACACCTACAACTATCAGATTTTCGACAAACCTGAGGAAAACAAACAATGGGGAGAGGATTCCCAATTCAATAAATGGTGCTGGGATAACTGGCTAGCCATATACAGAACATTGAAACTAGACTCCTTTGTTACACCATATACAAAAAAGGACTCAAGATAAATTAAAACCCAAAAGTATAAAACCCCAAACTATAAAAACCCTGGAAGACAACCTAGGCAATACCATTCAGCACATAGGTACAGGCAAAACTTTCATACCAAAAACGCCAAAAGCAATTGCAACAAAAGCAAAAATCGACAAATGGGGTCTAATTAAACTAAAGAGCTTCTGCACAGCAAAAGAACTATCAGCAGAGTAAACAGACAACCTACAGAATGGGAGAACATTTTTGCAAACTACACATCCAACAAAAGTCTAATGTCCAGCATCTATAAGGAACTTAAAATTGCAAGAGAAAAACAAACAACCTCATTACAAAGTGGGCAAAGGACATGAACAGACACTTTCTAAAAGACATGCATGTCGCCAACAAGCATATGAAAAAAGGTCAACATTGCTGATCATTAGAGAAATGCAAATCAAAACCACAATGAGATACCTTCTCACACTGGTTAGAATGGCTATTATTAAAAAGTAAAATAATAACAGATGCTGGTGAGGTTGTGGAGAAAAAGGAACACTTACACACTGTTGGTAGGAGTGCAAATTAGTTCAGCCATTGTGGAAGACAGTGTGGCAATTCCTCAAAGACCTAAAGACAGAAAAACCATTCGAACCAGCAATCTCATTACTGGGCATATACCCAGGGAGTATAAATCATTCTATTATAAAGACACACGCACACATATGTTCATTGCATCACTATTCATAATAGCAAAAACATGGAATCAACCTAAATGAGAAAGGGAGGACAGGGTAGGATCCATGCCAGGAATCCTTGAATACTATGCATCCATAAAAAAGAATGAGATCATATCCTTTGCAGGGACATGGATGGAGCTGGAGGCCATTATCCTCAGCAAACTAATGCAGGAACAAAAAGCATATACTGCATGTTCTCACTTACAAGTGGGAGCTAAATGATGAGAATACATAAACACATAGAGGGAAACAATACACACTGGAGTCTTTTGGAGAGTAGAGGGTAGGTGGAGAGAAGAGATCAAGGAAAACAAATAATGGGTACCAGGTTTAACACCTGTGTGATGAAATAATCTACACCATAAACGCCATGACACAAGTTTACCTATGTAACAAACCTGCACTTGTACCCCTGAACTTAAAATAAAAGTTAATTAAAAATTTTAGAGAAGAATCTTTGGATTTAGGACTCAAAAATCATCATTTTAAATAATCAAATATCATCCAGCTTTAGCTCTAATTAATGATTCTGTTTTTATCAAGGGTGGAGGTGGCAAGAATTAGAGAGAGAAGTACTCATGCATTCACTTGACAAGTTGCTTATCTTTTCTGAGACTCAGTTGTTTTAATCTAAAAATAAGGTTAATTATACTGCATAATTCACATTGCCATGTAAGGTTTAAATGAGATTTTTTCCATGTAAAATGCAGTGCTTAACTAAAAATAAATGTTAGCTACTATTAATTTACAGGATGAGTAGTTAGGAGTCTTCCCTATTGTAACAGTTTAAGAAAACATTCCCTGTGAATACTGAGGATTTAATGAACATTTTAACCAGGTGTTTTGCCTCTTCAAAGGGTATTTAAAGAAATTAGCTCAAACATTTATCAGAAATTTAAGTTAGTCTTTAGTAAGAACAAACTTTGAAACAGTCGGTTAAGGGAGGTGGTACACTGTCTTTGCCAGAAGTCTTTAATGAGAGGGAAGACATGCAGCTTTTTGGCAAGTTAACTGCTTTTCTACCAAAGCGTGGAAGTGGCGTCTAGTTCCCTCAACATAATAAATAATTCGTTGTTTGTTACAGACTGAAGGTCTTTGGATTCCCTGGCAACCTAGAAAATATAACTCCCTAGCCTTGTATTCCTCAGCCTTGTACCCAGAGATGATGCAGGACACAACTGTGAAGTAAGCAAAGCTTATGTTTCTAGTATCATTTTTGTTTGCTGCTCCCTCATCCTTTTTGTGGCCCTTTGGGCAGCCAGAGGACTCAAGCTGCCATTTTTTTCCCAAAAGGATTCCTGGCATGGATTCTACTCTGTCCTCCCTTTTCCCTCAGAAACCCATATGCTAAGCCTCCCTTGGTTTTTTACCCCAATCCCATCTAAAGCTACCTTAACTCTGAATGATTGTTTACATGGCTGACTAGCAAATGTATTCATTCAGCAAACACTTATTGAATACTTATGTGTGTCTGGCACTGTGCTAGGCACAGACATAACTGACAGAATCCATGCCCTCTAGTAGAATAGAGAAGGTCAGCAAAAATGCCAGGGGTTATAAAGCAATGTGATAATAATAAGATAGAATATATATCATACTGTTGCTAGAAGGATTAAGATAATTAATAATAATGGGCCAGGCACGGTGGCTCATGCCTGTAATGCCACCACTTTGGAAGGCTGAGGTGGGCGGATCACTTGGAGTCAGGAGTTCAAGACCAGCATGGCCAATATGGTAAAACCTCGTCTCTACTAAAAAAATACAAAAATTAGCCAGGCATGGTGGCACATGCCTGTAGTCCCACTTACTCAGGAACTGAGGCATGAGAATCGTTTAAAGAAAGGCAGAGGTTGCAGTGAGCCAAGATAGGGCCACTGCACTCCAGCCTGGACAACAGAGCAAGACTCTAAAAAAACAAAAACAAAAACAAAACAGATAATAATAATGAAGCACTAGAACAGTGCCTGGTATATAATGTGTTATATGCACATTTATTAGTAAACTACATGCCAGAGGAGGGTTATGCCCTAGGGAGTGTGGGAGCACAGACTAGTACCACTCATCCCAACTGGAGGTACTAAAATCCTGAGGTAGGCCTTGAAAATGGTTAGGGTTTAGCTGGGTTACAGTGTGGAAGAAACATTTTCCATGTTGAGAAAACAGCATCATGAAAAGACAACGAGACATGAAAGAATATGACATATCTCAAGAAATTCAAGAGTTTTGTTATGGATAGAATACAGGCAAAATGAGAAGGAACAGAGAATGAGACTCAAATTATAAAGAGCCTGTAGTCAGTAGATTACTTTAATTGCCTCAATTTTTCGCTCTCTTTGTATCCATGACCTTCAGTAGTGCCCTCCCACGTAAGGTTGCCAGACATACTTACACTAAAATAATTACTAGTTGTTTGTCTGAAATTTACATTTAACCGGGAGGCCTGTGTTTTCATCTGGCAATCCTATTCCCACAGTTACTCTGGGTTTGGTCATGTGACTTGCTCTAGCCAATGGGTCATTAGGAAATTTGACACATAGTTTTGCAAAAGTACTTGTGTCTTCTGACCTTTTTTATTCTTAGCCCCTGCCACTACCATGAGAATACGCCTGAGCTAACCTGCTGGAAGGATATGAGAGTCTAGTCATCTCATCTGTGCCATTCTATAGCAGCCAAGAGCCAGATGATCCCCAAACACATGTGGCATCCCACCTAAGATCACTGGAGCCGCCCACCCAATCTGCAGCTGACCACAGGTGCATGAAAGAGCCCAATCAAAACCAGAAGAAACCCTCAGCCCACCCGTGGACACATGAACAATAATCAGTGATTATTGTTTTAATCAATTAATCACTTTAATCATAATACAGACAAAAAGAAACTTGCAACAAGCAGGAGTAACTTGTTATGCAAAATTATTAGAGCAATAGATAAATGATACAGAACTGCATCTCCTAGGCAAAGGAATCCAGTAGCTCATAAAACATCTGTGGAGCACAAATCAACATTTGTGCTCAACAATCATACAAACTTGGGGAGATAGGGTTAAAATGAAAATAAAGTGTGACTACTTCAATTTGAGGTACTCATACAAAATACTATTACATACATACAAAACGACTACATACAAAACACTGGGGGGAGATAGGGTTAAAAATGCTTGAGGTGACTCCCAAAGGTAATAAGAAGACAAAGTTAGGCTAAAGTATAAATGTGAGTTGGCAATATTAAATAATTTATTTTATTAAGTAATTCAGTGAGACTGTAAGCTCCATAAAAGAGACAACTGTGCTTATCTTGTTTACGAAAATAGTGCCTGGCACATAGTAGATTGTTAATAAATATTTGCTGAATTGCTAGATGAATGCCTAGAAAATGATCAGTGTAGGTAGGTTATTTAATTTGCTTTCAGCTTCAACTAACAAAATACCCAAATAATGGTGCCTTAAACCCAAAACACATTTAATTAGCTCACATGACCAGCAGTCTAGGGATAAGTGGTGTCAGGGTTGAGATTTGGCTGAGCAGTGTTATCAAAAACTCTGGCTGTTTCCATTCTTCTGACCCATCATATTCAATATAATGGCTCTTCGTGTACAGGTGTGTTCTGTGGGGCCAAAAAATTGCTGCTGCAGCTCCAAACATCACATTCTTATGTGAAAGGAGATGACCAGAGTAGCCAAAGAGAATGCATACTGTGTCTCATGTCTCTATTTTCATTTAGGAGGTAGGCAATTATCCTCAGGAGACATCTCTTTACTCCTTATTGGTTAGAGTTGAATCACATGGTCACTTCACACTGCAAGAGACAACAAGAAAGTGAGTGTCTGAAGCTATCAGCCTCTGTATGTAAGTTGTGTTTTGCCATCAAGGAACATTAAGGAGTGGGGTGGATGTCGGGTAAATGAGCAGTAAAATTTGCCATAATAGAGACAACAAGCAAAATTTCGGGAAACATTTTGAGGCCTTAAGTACCATTAAAGTTAACCTGATTGCCTATCTTTTCCCCATATGTAATTAAAATTGTGAAAAGTCACAGCATGTTTCAAATAATATAATAAAATTATTTCACTTTCTAGAACAAGAAGTCCAGCAGTTGTTCCAGTTGAGTGCCGTACTTTCCAGGTATTGCGGGGCAATACTGCTATTAGATCAAGGTGAAATACTGAGTAGGATAAGATGTACCGGATTACTACTTAAGGAACTATGCTTGATTAGTTAATTAGCTTTCAGTGCCCTTTTGAAAAAAATAGTATTGAACCCCATACAAGTGACATTTCCAACATAAGTTTGCCTTTCATTTCAGTGCCAATAAAATGTTTAATGAATAATGTGTGTATGTTAAAATATCTCAGATTTAAAATTAATTTGGCAGCAAGAATCACAGAAACATGTATGGCTGTGTCTTGTTGTGATAGTCGGTATAATTGGTTCTTATAACCTTAACAGATATTCCCTGTGCTCTGTAAAAATGCTTTAAAATCCATCAACTTTCCATTTAAATGTGATTGTTATTTGGGGGTGGTTAACCAAATATTTATTGCTATAAAGCTGATAAGGTTTGTTTAGTTTTTATTTTATTTACTTATTTATGTATTTTTATTAATTAATTTATTTATTTATTTGAGACAAAGTCTCACTCTTGTCACCCAGGCTGGAGTGCGATGGTGTGATCTTGGCTCACTGCAATCTCCGCCTCCTGGGCCCAAGTGATTCTCCTGCCTCAGCCTCCCGAGTAACTGGGATTACAGGCATGCGCCACCACGCCTGGCTAATTTTTGTATTTTTAGTAGAGACGGGGTTTTGCCACGTTGACCAGGCTGGTCTTCAACTCCTGACCTCAGGTGATCCACCCTGCTCGGCCT
The DNA here is from genome assembly GCF_003255815.1 of Theropithecus gelada. NCBI lineage: Eukaryota > Metazoa > Chordata > Mammalia > Primates > Cercopithecidae > Theropithecus > Theropithecus gelada. The sequence goes on from NC_037689.1 coordinate 52,431,247, forward strand.
CCTAAAGTATTGGGATTACAGGCGTGAGCCACTGCGCCTGGCCTGTTTCCTTTTTAATAATAATAAAACTTGCCGGAGTGTCTACTTCTGTAGGACTACATTTAAGTATTCTGTTAAAATGTGTGTGGTATTCTAGGAGCTTCACAATCTATCCCTAGTCTACTTTCCCAATCTTATTGGCCTCTAATTCCAAATATATTCTGTACCCTACAGTCAAATCGAAGTACTCCCACTTCTTTTTGCACTTACTTACATCTGTATTTTGCCTTCGTCACATTTTTTATCCTATCCCATCTCTAATCATTTGAATCCTCATGGATTTTGTGTCTACTCTTTCATAGAGACTTCCATGGTTCCTTTGGTCATAATTAAATTCACTCTTTTATTAACTTCATAGCTCTATTTCTTTATTGCACTATTATATGTTACCTATCTTTACACACGTTTCTGTCACTGACTAAGCTGCTGCATTCTGGTTTCTGCCTTTTCCATACCACTGAGTCTGACCTTCAAAAAATAGTCACATCCTCCTACTTGTCAAGTCCAGCAGAAATTTTTCAATCCCGGTAATACTTTTACCACTCCCTCATCTAAAGATTCTCTTAGCATCTTCTGCCCAGTCCTGTGAATAAGGGCACTCAGTTTTGGACTTGCTATTCTGGTTTTGACTTTGTACAACATTTAGGTATTAGTTCTATTCGCTGGGCCATAGGTTGTTCTACTATGGGTAGGTAGGAGGTACCACAACGTCATGGCATGTTGGCACACCACAGCCCTATAGCAGTCCTAATCCCGCATTATGAGGCATGTTATATGCTTACCAGAGTGGCAAAGGGGTGGCCAGTCCCCTTTGGGGGAAGGGAGGAGATGACAGAGTTATAGCTTTCCTAGTTCATATATAACTCTTCTGAAATGATGTAATAACTCCTACTTCTTATTGTTTCTGTTTGTTTTTTTGAGACGGAGTTTCGCTCTTGTTGCCCAGGCTGGAGTGCAATCTTGGCTCACTGCAACCTCCGCCTCCCGGGTTCAAGCAATTCTCCTGCCTCAGCCTCCCAAGTAGCTTGGATTACAGGCATGTGCCACCACACCCTGCTAATTTTGTATTTTTGGTAGAGACAGGGCTTCTCCATGTTGGTCAGGCTGGCCTTGAACTCCCGACCTCAGGTGATCCGCCTGCCTCGGCCTCCCAAAGTGCTGGTATTACAGGCGTGAGCCACCGCGCCCGGCAAACTCCCACTTCTTATAAGTGTTCTGAGGATTATCACTACATAACGTTCTATGAATCTCACTTTCTCAACTAGCTTATTTTCTGCATCTCCACTAAAATGTAAGCTCTATGAAAGCAGGGAATGTTACATGTTTGGTTCAGTCTTGTATCCCTAACACCTAGAATTGAGCCTGACACATAAGAAACAGTAAAAAAAGGAAGAAAAATATCTGTTGAATGGATACATGAAAAGTATTTAATAAATAATAAGTATTCAATAAATTCTAGCAACACTGAACTTCACGGAAGCCTATACTGTTGTTATTATGATTTAGATAAAGAGATGTATCCGCTCTCTTCTAGTAGTTTAATCTATTTGTTTGAAATTTTATGTTTTTACTGTAATTGCTTTCCTTTTCTTGTTTTCTCTTTCACATTTTCAGTATGTGCATTTTTTACCTGGGCCTTATGGTAATATTCTGTTATCCTGTATTCTAAATGGGACATCTATGAGGTGGGCTTCTTTTTTATATACATATTCTCTTTTTTAAATTTTTTAAATTTTTATTATACTTTAAATTCTAGGGTACATGTGCACAACGTGCAGGTTTGTTACATAGGTATACATGTGCCATGTTGGCTTGCTGCACCCATCAACTCATCATTTACATTAGGTATTTCTCCTAACGCTATCTGTCTCCCAGGCCCCCACCCCCCAGTAGGCCCCAGCGTGTGATGTTCCCCTCCCTGTGTCCATGTTTTCTCATTGTTCAACTCCCACTTATGAGTGAGAACATGTGGTGTTTGGTTTTCTGTCCTTGTGACAGTTTGCTGAGAATTATGGTTTCCAGCTTCATCCATGTCCCTGCAAAGGACATGAACTCATCCTTTTTTATGGCTGCATAGTATTCCATGGTGTATATGTGCTATATTTTCTTTATCCAGTCTATCATTGATGGACATTTGGGTTGGTTCCAAGTCTTTGCTATTGTGAGTAGTGCTACAATAAATATACGTACACATATGTCTTTATAGTAGCATGATTTATAATCCTTTGGGTATATACCCAGTAATGGGATTGCTGGGTCAAATGATATTTCTATTATAGATCCTCGAGGAATCGCCACACTGTCTTCCAGAATGGTTGAATTAACTTACACTCCCACCAACAGTGTAAAGGCCTTCCTATTTCTCCACATCCTCTCCAATATCTGTTGTTTCCTGACTTTTGAATGATCACCATTCTAACTGGCGTGAGATGGTATCTCATTGTGGTCTTGATTTGCATTTCTCTGATGAACAGTGATGACGAGCATTTTTTCATATGTCTGTTGGCTGCATAAACGTCTTCTTTTGAGAAGTGTCTGTTCATATCCTTTGCCAGGTGGGCTTCTTAGAGAAGACTTACAACCTTAAAAAGGTGTAATGATCACCTCAAATTTCTTTTGAAAGAAGACAATATATAAATAGGAAAAAACGCATTGAATGAAATACAGAGATCTCTTTAAAGGTAGAGGCAGATCCTCCTGGCTATATTTAACTCGGTGCACATTTTTGTCTTTATTCAAGGACTTTGAGGTCTGAATACATTTTGAAAGGCAGTCACATAGTGATGGAATAATCCCTGTGCTGGAGATTTTATATATGAGATTAAGGCTATTGATATCCCATCTGTAGAAGCTGCTTAAGGTGTTGGTCCCAGTAATTACACAGCCTTTTCATGCGCTGGCTTGTCAGGTGACCAAAAGTCAGAGTTAGGTGGGGATAAAAAAGTCACTGCTACCATGAAACAGAAATAAACTAAGTGAATATGGCAATACAATTATGCTTTTGGCCTCATAAATGTTTTATTACTTCCAGCCAACTGATCTAGTTACACTGGTCACTTTCTGGCCAGTTCACGTTTATATATTTATTCAACAGCTATTTATTGGGCATTTGCTATTAATTTGAGTTCCAGCTCCACGCTTACTAAGTGAATATCATTGGGCACCACTCTGTGCCTCAGTCTCCTTATCCATAAAATGGAGATAGTAATAGTACCTGCTATATAGAACTGTGGACAGATTAAATAAGCAAGCATATGTAAAGCACTTAGAACAGGTTTCAGCAAATGCAAAGTTCTCCATGGATGTTAGTTATCCTAGAGGCAATAAATTCCCTTTTTACTTACATAACTTTACATTAAATTACCATCACTTGCAAGCAAGAGTCTTGATTTAAAGAAACTGCAGCTCAAAGAGGTGACATATAACCTGCCTGAGATCATATAGCAAAATGAATGGCAGGTTATCTCCAAAAACCCAAATGATTGATATCACCACTCTAGTGCCCCTGAACAGATTTCTGAGACTTCAGATTCCTACCTGCGGCTGGAGCATATGCAATTCCTGCTAGTCAAAGGACGCCCACGGGATGTGAGGACTATCAGCACTGCCTAGGATGCTAAGATTCACTTCTGGTTGATGCCCCTTTTACACTGCTGCAAGCTTGAGGTCTCCAGGAGTTAGTTACACTGTTAACACTAACCTCCTTATCCCCAGAGTTATAGGCTCTGCAAAAACTTTTGGACAAAGACACTAAGTTGTTAAGAACAAAGGAGGGAAGAACATGCCTGTTACGCAGATGTTGGCCCACCTTACATGATGTGAGTAGTACTCCGATGTTAGCTTGAATAAATCAGTACTCCTGGCAGTAAAAACACATTTAGTCCCTGCAAAAAGGTTTATCTGGTAGTTTAAACCATATTATTATCTGTATAGGTGTATGTAAACATGTATTTATAGATAGATATACTCATAGATAAAAATGTAGATATTTTAAAGTACTAATTTTATCACCTTATATCAATATAGATAGATGATAGATAAATAGATAATACATAGAAAAATAAGATATATATATATATATATATACACACACACACACCAATTACATACATCTGACTAGGAAAAAAATGTGTTTGTGTGTGTGTGTGTGTGTGTGTGTGTGTAGGCATTTCTGAGCACTTATATGCTAGGCTCTGTGGCTCAGGACTGTACATAATTTTTTCAATTAATACATCCATATATTAATAGTTATTATATCTGGTGTCTCTACAGATGGTCTTAATTTATACCTTTTTATTTACCAAGTTTTCTACATTGAGCATATATTATTTGGAGGTTAGTAAAACAGTTAAGTACATGTTTGTTACTTCTCGGGAAATAATTCACCCTGAGTGAAATGTTTATGAAATTCCTGATACTTCTCAGGAGCCATGTTCTAATTATTTTACAAACATTATCTCATGTAGTCATCATAGAAACTCCATGGGGTTGATATTATTATCCTAAGTTTTAGAGAATGAGGTTCAGAGGAGGAACTCACTCAAGGACGTACATGTAACAAGTAGCATAGTTGCCAAGTCTTTGAACCATACAACATCAGAAGAAGTAGAGGAAATAAATAAAATAATAAAATTGAGATGCATTGTGGGCAAATCCCGAAATGAAGGTTGAATATGTTCGCTATAATTGTTATTACAATAGTATCTGTGACTTTAATTATCTCCATCCCTTGCAAGCAGAGAGTATCATAATAATCGTATTTGAAGGGGAACAGTCATGGCTGGCAGGACACACAAGCAATTTAGAAAATAATTTAAGTGAAGTTGAAGGTAGTCTGAGTATATAGTCATTATTCTATTCACCTTAGAGTTTGCTAGACATGATTAATTGTAGAGGAAAATATTTGAAGAATACATCCTTTGAAAAAGTAGCAGAGGTGAATGAACTCAAAAAAGAGTAAAAGATGATTCACATTATTGAAATATAAAATTCTCATGATCCTCTAAGACAGAATCCCACTCATTCCAAACAGATCAAATACTACTGCAGCTGGGTCCTACCTGCTTAAGTAGTACCGACATGGACTTTGAAAATCACAAAATACTAACTATGTTCAGAAATGTGTGTAGTTCCAGAGATCATTTCTTGCCCTTTAAGAAAGTTTCATACTGAATGCTTAACGACAACAGTAATCAAAAACAGATTTTACTTTAAAATCAGTGAGATATTCAAATAGAAAGAGAAAATTACTCAGATCTTCTTCTTTCCTCCTTACTGTAGTTACAAGCATGATTTCAGCTTGAGACTCAAAGAAATTATTCACATAAATATAAGCACTTACCTACAAATTCACTCAAAATTCAAGTGAGGTCTTTCAGTGTTATAATATTATTAAATTATATAAAACAATGTCAAATATATTTACAGCCAATCAGCTACAAGTAAAAAGAAAAAGCACTTAGGGTTTTTGTTAACAGATGGTTAAGTGATAGGAAAGCGAAAGTAAACGACATAGTCCCAGGATATTTAATATAGTCCCCCAGAGGAAACCATCGCACAAACATCAACCCTGAGCCTCTAACATCTAACTACATCTACATGTGCTGTCTCCACTGAGGAAGGATGCGAGTTCTCAATCTTTGGTGTCTTGTACCATTTTAATTGCCAAAAAGGACACAAAGGAGATGTTCAGAATGGCAGAGTTTGTAATACTAGCTATCATAACAGTCAGGTTCTTCCTACTAAAGAGGAGAGAAAATAATTTCCAGGGCAGGAAGATAGCTATATGAATTGATTAATCAGGTAAAATGGTTTTGATGATAAAGATACATTTCCTCCTCCTGCAGCTCCACTTTACTTTCCAGCTGCTACCACATCTCTATCCTCCTTCACAGCCAAGCTTCTCAATAGAGCTGTCTTCACTTGCTTCCCACGTTTTCATTTCTTACACTCTCCTCCTCCATTGCACCTGGCTGTGGTCCCAATCCCTCTACCAGAATCCCTCTGGTAAGGTCACCAGTGACCTCCATTATTCTATGTACTGGCATTATGTCAGGGAACGATAACAGACAAGAGACAATAACTAAGGTTGGAAGCTAGAAAGCAGTTAATGAGTAATACTGACTGAGAAGACCAGAGAAAGCTGAATGGAATCAGTGGGTAGCAGGATCCAAAAGCTAACTGATGGCTTCTACAGAGCTCCAGAAAGGTTAAGAAATTACAGGATCAAGGAACTAATTATGGCATGGATACCAACAGGACTGAAAAATGAGAAGATACGTGAAGGCTGTATAGACCCCTATATCTCCTCCCTACTCCACACAACCAGGACCCCTACAGAACCACTGACACGTAAGGACACAGCTAATCCTGTTCTCCCTCCCACAACCCCAGCCACTACCATACATACACACAGACCAAGGGCAGCAAAGTTGAAGATTTCACTGGAAGCTGATCAGTCAAAGGGAAAATGACCTATACTGTCTCACCCAATCAGCATAGAGGAATAACCAAAATCGTGCAATTACAACAGACCACACTTGGCTTCACTTGGAAGAAAAATGATCTCATACATTCTCACCTGTAGTGTGTGAGAGTTGAAGCTGCTCCACATTCCCACTACCACTTGGTATTGTCAGACTAATTGTTTTCCTATCTGGTGGTTATATTTTGGTATCTTATTGTAGTTTAAGTTTGCATTATCCTGATTATAAATGGAATTGACCAACTTTTTCTGTGCTTTTATCACTTGATATCATCTTTATGCAGTATCTGTTCATGATTTTGGACCATTTTGCTACAGGATTGTTTGTATTTTTCTCACTTCTTTGTAGGAGTTCTTTCTATATTTCCAACGGTAGTCCTTTTTTGGCCACATATATTGCAAATCTCATCTTCACTCTGTACCTTTTCTTTTACATGTTAGTCATGATTTTTGATATTTGCTCCTAATTTTAAATTATTGATCTTAATCCTTAATGGTTAGTGATTTTAGTGTTCTGTGTAAGAAGTCTTTCCCAACCTTGAGGTCATGAAAATATTCATTTATATTTACTTACAGAAATTTTATCATTTTGCTTTTCACGCTAAGGTTTATGATACATCTAGAAATTATGTTATGTATGGTTTGAGGAACAGATTGCAGTTTTTTTTTTTTGTCATATCATTATCCAATTGTCCTCTCCTCACTTATTGAAAAACTGTCCTTGCTCTGCTGCCATGCCCGGTTTGTCACAAATCAAGTGTCCATTCATGCTTGGACTTATATCTGGCTTTCCTAATCAGTTGCATTGTTCTATTCATTTATCTGCATACCAGTACAATAACCGCTGTCTTTTACAATAAGTTGATATCCAGTAGTGCAAGACTTCCCACCTTGTTAATATCCTTCAAGATAATTTGGTCTATTTAGCCTTTTGTATCCCCATCTAAATTTCAGGATAACTATGTCAAGTTTCACTAAAAAATTTGATGGGTTTTTAGTTGGCACTTTATTACATCTAGTGGATTAATTTGGAATAATTGTTATGTATACAATAACAAACCAACTGATCCACAAAGACAATATATCATTTAATCTATTTGGATTTTCTTTAATTTTTGTCTTTAACTTAAAGAGAGAAATTGAGGTTTTCTCAGCAAATTAGATTTATTCCCAGATACTACATAATTTTCAATTATATTATAAATTATACCCGTTTGTTTTATTTTCTATTTGTTGCTACTACACAGAATTATTTGATTATATAATCAACATAGTGATTTTCAATGTTGATTTAATATCCAACCACCTTGTTAGACGCGGCTAATTTGTCTGTTGATTCTTTTACATTTTTCGTGTACCCACAATGATATCATTTGTGAATGTCTGTTTTACTACTTCCCTTTCAAATCTGCCCAAACTTTCCCAAGATGCCTATTTTCCCAGATGCTTGCTATATCATTGTTCATGCATACAAAGGTATTACATTTTAAAATAAGTTTTTACAGAGAAACGGCACATATGCAGAGAATACATAAATCACAATTATACAAGTTGATGATTAGTCACAAAGATAACACATCTATGTAACCACCAACGAAATCAAGAAATAGACCATTATCCATGCATCACAAGCTTGCTCCTTACCCCCTCGTAGCCCTTAACCCAAGCTTTCTCTGAAAAGTAACCAGTGTCCTGATTTCTAACATTATAGCCTAATTTTGCCTTTTTAAACTTCATATAAGTGCATTATTTAACCTTTTTCTTTTTTTTTTGGAAACAGGGTCTTACTCTGTTGCCCAGGCTGGAGTGCAGTGGCACAAATACAGTTCACTGCAGCTTCAACCTCCTGGGCTTAAACCATCCTCCCACCTCAGTCTCCTGAGAAGTTGGGACTACAGGTACACGCCACCACACCTGGCTAATTTTTTTTATTTTTTTTTTAGACAAGTTCTCACCATGTTACCCAGGCTGGTCTCCAACTCCTGTGCTCAAGCAGTCCTCCCATCTTAGCATCCCAAAATGCTGAGATTACAAATGTCAGTCACTGCACCCGGCCATATTTAAACTTTTGTGTTAGTTTCTTCCCTGATATTAGTAAGTATACATGGTACTGTGCATAACTATTCATTTGCATTGCTGTGCAGTGTTCTACTGCAATCTACCATGTTGGTGACATTTTGGTAGTTTCCAGTTTGGAGTTAATATGAATAATGTTGTTATGAGCACTCTTGTATATATCTCTTGTTACATATATGTACACATTTCTGTTCAATAATGTCTAAGAATGAAAATGCTGGGTCAATAGAATAAATGGGTAAAACACATGACATCCCAGTAAGTACAGTAAAAGTATTATAAAATAGTGACTAAGATCACAACAGGTAGAGTTGCAATGCACATATGTGTTTGAGCATGTGTAATCATTTAACTACAGGCTCTGGAGGAGCTGCGCAAAACATTCCTGGCCACAGAAGTTAAGTAACTTGCCTAATAACTACATTAGTTCAACCAATACTTTTAGATTTCTTATCAAGTGCTTGGCATTGTTTTAGACTGGGAATCCAATGGTGAATACAATGTAGTTCATTCCTTCAAGTTGCTTACAGTTCAGCACAGAGGTTCTCTCTCTAACGGGCTTTTGGAAATGCATGGAGCATTTTTAGTTTTCACAATGTTATTCCCACGCAAAATACTAAGAGTTTCCCCACTGAGAAATACTAGCCAATCTAAGATTTGTCTGACTTTAATCAGGTATTTTTTCTAACCAGTCATACTGTCTCTAGGGAAAATAACAAACTTATTTGCAAAGTTACTGATGATTTTAAATGGGTCAGTGATGCTACATAAAGAAACAAAATCATAATGCAAGGGTCAGTTCTCAGAGAAATTTAATATATCAAAGAAAAAAATGTGAGAGACGCAAAGAAACAAGAGATATGAATAGGCAAAATGAGATAGAAGAGAAAGTCCATGTTGTTTTGGAAAAGAGTTCAATAAATGAGTCTTTGAAAATCTTTGGAAGATACCTGGCATTATGATTTTGTTTCTTTATGTAACGTCACTGACCCATTTAAAATCATGAGTAACTTTGCAGATAAATTTGTTATTTTCCCTAGAGAAAGTATGACTGGTTAGAAAAAGTATCTGATTAAAATCAGACAAATCTTAGATTGGCTAGTATTTCTCAGTGGGGAAACTCCTAGTATTTTGGGTGGGAATATACATTGTGAAAACTAGACGAGAAAAATGAGAATAAGAAACATACATGATGATAAACAGAAGTCAAGGGGAGAGATAGGAAGGTTGTGTGTACTCACTTTAGAACCTATTTGAAAACCATGAGTTTGAAAATCTTGATGTAATTTTAGTTGTTTATACTTGTAGTTTTAGGTGTCTAATTTTTAGAAAAAAAAGCCTATTGTGGTCTCTCTGAAAAGTGTAGAAGTCAGAGTAACTTATAATGTATGTAACATTTAGATACAGTATAATTTTTGACATGCAAATCATTCAATAATACGTAGAATTTCACACTTGAGTAAAGGGATCTCAACAGAATGTGTTTGGGGTCTAACTGAAATTTAGAATAAACTCAAAATCAGATTTGGACAGCCCAGAAAAAGCATTGGATTTATCATAAGTCTTTAGTTTCGATTTTGGTTCTAAAACCACTAACTTGTGAAATCCTGGGGGAAGGAACTTGATCTGCCCAAGCACCCATTTTGTTGTCTCTAAAGTAGGCATAGTATCTTGGAAGGTTGTCATTGCCGAACGAATTGAGCACCTGCTGTCTTTATCCAAAGGTTCGGGGAAGTAATAATATCATTCAAATTCATCCTCCCCACCCCCTTCAAAAAAAAAGTCAGAACCCACAATGTCTGCTAATGATAGGCTACTAAAGTTCATGGCCCTTCAGTCCCTGCCTCCTACTACTTAAATGGAAATTCTGAAGGTGGTGCTTCCCTCATTTGCAGAGGAAAAATGTTCAGCACAGCACATATTCAAAACTCTCTTTATTAATCCCTCAGGCTCTCAGGATTTTCCGTGCTTATTACAGCCCTGCAATATGTAGTTTCCATGGGCTGTGGGAACATCATTGTGATATATTGTTGAATGTTGCTGGTTCTAGCTTTCATTCTCTATTAATTGTTCAAAACTTCCACACAGGTTAGTATTGTTGGTTGTGTGAATCCTAGTGTGAGAATTCCTGTATAATATATTCCTAAAAAGGGCATTCACTTTTATATACTGTTGGTGGAAATATAAACTGGTGCAACATTTCTGGAGAGCAATAGGCAATCCATCAAAATTTAAAAGCACATACTCTTTGTCCCCAGAGTTCCAGTTCTAGAAATTTATCCTACAGGTATACTTTCTTGTGTGCACAAAGACGTGTGTTCAAAATTGTGTGTTGCAGCATTTCTGTAACAGCACGAGAACCAAAGATACACGTCTATTATTAGAGGATTGGCTGAATCTGTTGTGTGTAATATCCTACAACCTTTGAAAAGCATGAGGTAGAGCAATATGCAATAGCAAAGAAAGAGATTAGAACAATATTTTTAAAAGATTACAGAACAGCATATGTGGAAAATATTTAGGTAAGTTTCTATGTATCTGTGTGTTTATGTGCAATGGATAACATCCATTGTCAATAGCTTTATTTGCAGTTAGAGTAATGTAGGAAATTGTCACTTTCTACTTTATATGCTTATATATCATTTGAATATTTAAAAACATCATGGGTCCCATATAATGTTTAAAAGGGGCCTTTCCTTTTTGGAAAAAGAAAAAGTATTCTTTAAGGATCATTGTTCCAATTTGTCATGGCCATTTAAAAACATATCTTATTTTACAACCCCACATAAATCACAAACACTGACAGATATTTTCCTCAGTGCAGATCATCAGCTAAGATTTATTCACAAGATTGATCCACCCATTTTGGCTTCCTCCCAGTCAACTATCATTGACTCCTTGGATTTCCCTGGAGCGTTGTGACACCATCCTGGCTCATGCCCTTCCCCTAACTGTACCCTACTTCCTGTTGTTTCTTACTTACTAAGTCTTAATTTCTTTCACCCACTCTTGTTACCTGACTCACTTGATTCAGGAGCTCACGTGTATTCCAGGACACACATTTCCACATTTTTTTGGACCCAATAGTGACCAAAATGGCATGCATATACATAGATCAAATATATAAAGTACCACCCCTGTGGCATGGACACTTATCACTTACCAAATACCTATGTTTTCACATATATTTCCTGGTCACCTTGCAATTGAATAGTCAAAACTGACTAGCTCTAGGCAATGGACTTTGCTTAGAAGTGGGTATTTATGGGCTGAAGTAATGACAAGTTGCTGTGGCACCCTCAACATTCTCCTATTATGATAATCTAAGACAGCAGGATGGCAGTGAACTCGATACCTGAGTTACTACCTGGAAGGGAGTTTCCATGGAGAATGATGACCTACAGCTGGACGTTTACTTTGTTCAGTAAATCACTGAGATTTGGGGATTAAATTGTTATCTATCGTATCTAAAATGTATATTAACAACAGAATTAGCATAATGTCACCACCTTATTTGTCGATAAGACAACTGGATTATTCAATCATTTTTAAAAATATTTATTAAGTGTCTTGTACAACAGCTCCAATTTGGCATATTGCAACAGAAAGGTTGTATTCAGTCTGAGTATGTTTTATTTAGACTACATATTGTTTTAAAAATGTTTGAATTATTTTTCAATATTTAAAATCGGGATATTTTACCTAAAATGTCATCCATATCTTCATCTTCTCTTGAGAATTGGGAAGCCCTGATGACACTGAGCCAATATTCTCACTTGTCAGTAATTAGGCAGAGCTGAGTAACAGTTGTCCTGTTTACACAAGACATCAGCTCCCAGACTGCCACAGCTGCTACCACTCTTAGCCTCTGTGGTTGGCCCTGTGAATAAATGCAATGATAAGCAAAACAGATGCCATACCTATGTTGGATAAGTTCATCTGCCCCACCAGATCCACCCTGATCCACTCTTCACCATAGGCCCCACCATAGGCCCCACCAGATCCACTCTTCACCATAGGCCCTCTTGCTCTCTGGCATCTGGCTGAGTTTAGCTAATGGGTAGATAAGAAAGGTTTAAGAAGAAGTAGAAGAGTGAAATCAGTGTATGCCTTTCTCAAACTCTATCCAATACGGTTACCACGGACTGGCTGTCATCTTTGACCTAGAGTTGCAGCTCCTGTTAGGCTTTCCTTCTCCTCTGCTTGAACTTTCATGACTGAAGAAGGTGATGGCACCAAGATACTAATAACCTCGGGGTGCTATACTATCCCTTGCTTTTCTTTCACCACACCCACCACTTCATAAATAGTCCCCTTATTAAATCCTGCTAAAATGATCTGAGAGTGCCATGTCTTTCCTGTGGGAATCCTGACTGATAGAAATCCCTATCCTGGCAGGATTTATATGACTGGCCAAAGCATTCCTGAAAGGCTCATTTGAGGTCTTAGGTAACTTTCTTTACCTTTCTTCTTTTAACCTTTGCTTTTACCTTCTCATTTCTCCTTTTTTAAACTTTTTTATTTTATTTTATTTTTTGAGACAGAGTTACCCAGGCTGGAGTGCAGCAGCATGATCTCAGCTCACTGCAACCTCTGTCTCCCGGGTTCAAGCAATTCTCCCACCTCAGCCTCCCAAGTAGCAGGGACTACAGGCGCGCACCACCATATCTGGCTAATTTTTGTATTTTTAGTGAAGACAGGGTTTCACCATGTTGGCCAGGCTGGTCTCAAACTCCTGACCTCAAGTGATCCACCCACCTTGACTTCCCAAAGTGCTGGGATTATAGACATGAGCACCGCACCTGGCCTCATTTCTCCTTTTTACTCATCTTTCTTGCGCTTGTCTTGAGGTCAGCCTATTTACTCAAGTCAGGATATTTTCCTGAGACATATTTATTTAACACTGTTTGTTGGTTATTTTTGTGTCCTAGTACATCAAGTCTCAATCGTAACATCGTAACACAAAAGTAGCCATTGGATATCAAGTACGGTCCAAGTAATTCATTACTAAAATTATTATGATACTAAATTTTACAAATATGTTAGAGTTCAATTAGATAAACTGAAGCCATCTAGTTACCTTCAGAAGGAAGAGACTTATTATGGATAATAAAAGTGTACATGATTCTTGAAAGTGCTGGAGGAGCCAAGGTCAGGAAGGTAGCTTTCAGGAAATGTGGGAGTAGAAGAAGAATTGCAGGGAAGCTGCCACCAGCGACCCCAGCCACTTCCAGCACTGCAATGGGTGAGTCTCATGATAACCTCTGAAAGTCGAAGCCACCTCCACCAAGAACCTCAACTACCACCCTGTACTAGGGAGAATAATGGCTTCCGCTTCTCTTCCAGCTTCCAAACAGTATGCAGGTGTTTCTAATTGGTGAAATCTAATTGAAATCCTATTCACATTCGCGAGGGAGCCTGGGAAATACATTTTCCAAGATTCAACCCTGGGGATATGGGAGATAACTCAGTGTATACGCTAACAAAAAGTATTGCCCACAAGTGAGATGTTTTCTTATAAATACAAAAAGAGATTCAAATTTATTCCTATAATAACACATTTTCCTGCATTTGAATGCCAGACTTTCCTGAGTGGGGAAAGAATGGCATGAGGTAACAGTGAGTGAGCTGGTAATTCACATCACAGTATGTTTACTCATGTGACCATTGTTGAGACAGGAAATAACTGTTGAAAACCATTCAACTAGATAATCTGGAAACACATTTTCAAGGTTTCTTCCCCAGCTCCACAGCATCATGTTCTTGAGACATGCTAATCAAATAAAAGGTGATAATTATACTTTAAGGATGAGACTGCAAGCTTTGTTTATCATCCCTTGAAGAATATTTTCGGTCTTGGAAAGGAGATAATTTGAGATCCTGCCAAAATGTGTGGCTTCAGATTAATCTTAATTTAGTGTCTTGACTAAACTAATACTGGAATTGCTTTCTTGTACACAGTTCAGAGCAATTTTTCACTTGTGTTGTGTAAGCATTCATATCTTCTTAGTCACCACCCTTAGTGTTAGCCATTTTCAATAATAATAGAATGGATTCTTCATTTATTATAAGGTGATAGAAAGTTAATCAGTCATTTTCGGGTCCATGTAACTCTCCTTCTGAATTCTGAGAAGCAGTAAAGCTTTTTATCATTTTTTCCCTTCAAAATATTCGGCACTTTAAATATTATTACATTTATATTATACATGTTTTGTTTATGAGTTTATTATGCTAATTTAAATAGTTATTTTCAGGTTCATGTTACCCTTAATCTGGAGGCAGTAGGGAGTAGAGGTTAAGCACGTGGAGGTTGGCATCAGACTGTTTGGGTTCCAAATCTGGCTGAACCACTACCAGCCATGTAACCTTGAGCAAGTTTCCTAATCGTTTGCCTCAGTTTGCTTACCTGGTAAGTGGGAATAACAATAGTATCTATCTTATAATGTTGTCATGATGATTAAGTGGGCTAATGTATGCAGAGTACTGAGAACAGTGCCAAGCACGCAGCAAGAGCTCAATAGTATTAGCAATTATTATTATCCAATGACAAACCTCTCCCATGGACTTAATCAAAACTGCTGAAACCTCTACTTGAAGCTTCCCTACTCCATACCGTGGTATTGGCTCTAAGCATCTCTTATACATCATCGTGTAAAATTTGTGTGTCTGGTGGATTGAATCATGCATTGATTGCCAGTAGATACTGTTTTCTGAAATATCTCATCTACTTTCTTAAGCAGAAAATGCTTTGGAAACACTTTGAAAGTTGGACTGTTTCTGCACAGAAAATAAGGGCTGCAAGCTCACTGAATGACATGTAGTTTCCCAACGATGCCAGGATCTCTCACTCTTCTGTGGCTTTATATATGCTGTTTCTCTATCTGCAATGCCCTTCATCCTTCTCCATTTGGATAAATCTTGCTCATCCCTTAAGACTCAGTTTAAACATTGCCTCCTCTGAGAAGTCACTACACACAATTTCTTTTTTTTTTTCTTTTGAGATGGAGTTTCACTCTTGTTCCCCAGGCTGGAGTGCAATGGCACCATCTCGGCTCACTGCAAGCTCCATTTCCTGGGTTCAAGCGATTCTCCTGCCTCAGTGTCCCGAGTAGCAGGGATTACAGGCACACACCACCACGCCCAGCTAATTTTTTGTATTTTTAATAGAGACGAGGTTTCACCATGTTGGCCAGGCTGGTCTCGAACTCCTGACCTCAGGTGATCCACCCACCTGGGCCTCCTAAAATGCTGGGATTACAGGCTTGAGCCACCATGCCGGGCCCACTACTCACCACTTCTACTGGCCAATCCAATACCAAATTCAATGAACTAGCCACCACTGTCCTTCCAGGTCTCTATGCACTCCTGTGTCATTGTATTTATCCACTATCTGTACCCCATTTTCTTGTCTTCTTCCATCATCAGTCTATGCATTCTTTCAGTTCACAAACTGTAACTTTTACCTTTATCCGATGCATCAGGAAAAATTATTTCATAGAGCAAAGTAGAATTCAATAAACATTTCTCAATAAATAAATAAGCATATATCTACCAAACATAACATTTCTTTATTATTTTGGATGTGTTCTGTGGAGCATACCAAAGAAGGATAAAGCATGATCAAAGCTGTAAGGAATGTATAGTCTAGCTAGAACAAGAAAACACAGACACATGAAAATGTAGACAAGAAAGACAGTGTATCAGCCATTGACGCAGTAAGACCACATCATAAACAACCTCTAAATCTTTTTTTTTTTTTTTTTTTTTTTTTGAGATGGAGTCTCGCTCTTGTTGCCCAGGATGGAGTGCAATAGTGTGATCTTGGCTCACTGCAACCTCCGCCTCCTGGGTTCAAGCGATTCTCCTGCCTCAGCCTCCTGAGTAGCTGGGATTACAGGTGCCCACCACCACGCTCGGCTAATGTTAATATTTTTAGTAGAGATGGGGTTTCACCATGTTGGCCAGGCTGGTCTCGAACTCCTGACCTCAGGTGATCCACCCACCTCAGCCTCCCAAAGTGCTGTGATTACAGGCGTGAACCACTACGCCTGGCTCTCTAAATCTTAATGACACAAAACAGTAAGCAGTTTTTTCACTCAGAGTTCTGCTGGTCAGCTTTAGGTTTGGTTCCAGGCTACAGGCTGGGTTCAGGTCTGCTTTTCCAGCAGCTAGGGCATGACTAGCATGGTGTATTACTGGAGCGCAAGAAGCAAGCTAAACTGAGAATGCACACTTAGCCTTCTGCTCACATTCCACTGGTCAAGGCGAGTCACAAGGCCGAGAACAGCGTCAAACAGGGAGGAAGTATTTTCCACCCACAGTGGAAGAGGTACAAAATGAGTGTGTGCTAGACGATCCATCAAATCATCATGCAGCATATCTAAATATTCCTTGTAAATGCTTGGGGATGCCACTAACTTCTCTGAATGTACAGAATAGAGAAATACTTTAATGGGTCAGGGTAGTGTAGGAAGATTTGACAAATAAAACATTTGAGCTAGGCCTCAGGAAACAGATAACATGTAACTAGGTTAAGTGGAAACATGATAACAAGGTAGCATTCAGGAGGAAAAGACTGCAGAGCAGATCAGATGGGTGCAATTAAAAGGGAATCAGAACGGTAGACTACAGAAGTTAGACTTTATCTTTGACCATATATTTAGCTTTGGAAATATTTAGAACAATTAGGTGGCATGACTCCTGACTACTTCTTTGCTCATTTTGCCCACACAACCTCTCTGCTCCCAAATTTCAGTCAGAATTCCAAGTTGGAAGCAACAGAGACTAGCTAGCTCTGGCTGGCTTAAGCATAGCGTCACAATCTAGTGACACAGTGGAATAACAAGGAAGGTTGGATAAGCCAGGACAAGAAAATGGAGATTGTGTGGGAGTCATGGCCACAGTCACATCATATTCCATAGGTCCAGTGAGAGTACTGAGTATACTGTTAGAAACTGGATTCAGGCTGGGCGCAGTGGCTCACGCCTGTAATCCCAGCACTTCGGGAGGCTGAGGTGGGTGGATCACCTGAAGTCAGGAGTTTGAGACCAGCCTGGCTAACATGGTGAAATCCTGTTTCTACTAAAAATACAAAAAAATTAGCTGGGTGTGGTGGCACGTGCCTGTAGTCCCAGCTACTCAGGAGGCTGAGGCAGGAGAATCACTTGAACCTGGGAGGTGGAGGTTGCGGTGAGCCAGGATCATGCCACTGTACTCCAGCCTGGCAACAGAGCGAGACCTTGTCTAAAAAAAAAAAAAAAAATGGATTCAGAGCTCACACCAGTGGGGTTGCTGCTGCTGTTTCAACTGCTGCTCAACTAGAAAATGTAGTCTAAGTAGTGCCTGTTATTGTGCCCTTGCTCTGGATTTAAACTCTGGAACAGATGCGCCTGATTGAGCCAAGGTCACCTGCTCATCTACAAAATGTAGTCTAAGTAGTGCCTGCTATTGTGCACTTGCTCTGGATTTAAACTCTTTAGCTCCCACATACAAATAAGAACATTTGAAGTTCGACTTTCTGTGCCTGGCTTATCTTACTTAACATAATGTCCTCAAATTCCATCCATGTTGTTGCGAACAGATGCACCTGATTGGTTGAACCAAGGTCACCTGTTCATATCCTAGCTGCAGGGTCTGCTGGGAAATTAAGTGTCTGGTATTTTCAACCAGTACCTGGGAAGTAGGCCCCACTTCCTATTCATAACGCAGGGACGTCTCCAAGAACAAGAAGTAGATCAGAAGCTGGCAGTTATTTACTAGACTTCTACCTTCAAAAAGAACCCCCTTCCCCAAGGTTTTTTGGTTTTTTTTTTTTTTTTTTTTTTTTTTTTTTTTTTTTTTTTTTTTACTATTAACATACCAACCTCACACTTTCCTCCTCTGAAATCCTAGAGCAACTTATTTTGGAACCACTCCTTTGATATTTGTCTTCTGCAACCTTGAATTTCCAAAATACATGGGTTTTTCCTCCACCTAAAATGTAAGCAGTGTGCAGGCAGTGACCATATATTATGTTTCTATGTATCTAGAGTGCTTATCCCAGGGTTAAAAAAAAATGTGATGCATATACACAATGGAGCACTATTCAGCCATAAAAAAGAAGGAAATCTTGTCATTTGCAATGACATGGATGGAACTGGAGGACATTATGTTAAGTAGGATAAGCCAGGTACAGAAAGAAGAACTTCAAATGTTCTTAGTTGTATGTGGGAGCTAAAGATTAAAACAATTGAATTCATGGAGATAGAGATTAGAAGAATGGTTACCAAAAGCTGGTAAGGGTAGCAGGAAAGGGGGAAAAAGTGGTAATGGTTAATGGGTACAAAAATAGTTAGATAGAATGAAAAAGATTTAATATTTGATAACATGACAGGGCGACTATAATCAACAATAATTTATTGTATACTTCAAAATAACTAAAACGGTAGAATTAGAAGGTTCCTAACACAAAGAAATAATAAATGCTTGAGGGGACGGATACCCCAATTACCCTGATATGATTATTATACATTGGATGCCTGTATCAAAACATCTCATGTACCCCACAAATATATACACCTATTATGTACCCATTATAATTAATTTTTTTTAAATGTGCAAAGGAGATTGCTCACAGGGCCTCAGTGTCATTTTTATTGATTGACTAATAAAAGCAGTGAGTGAGCACTGAGAAATAGAGAGGGCAAGGAAATTATGACATTCTACTGTTATAGTGTTTTATGCAAGAAGTAATAAAGGTCTGGATTGGGTGTTGAAGTGGAAGGAAAGAGACAAACACAAGACACGAAGGCAGTGCTGGAGCTGCCTGCCCCAGTTCGGGAGAGTCAACTGTGTGCATTTCTTCCTAGCTCCTCCAAAACCTGGCTTTTAGTAAAATTTCATCACTAGCTTAAAACAGGCCATGGTAGGAATATTCGCACCGCAGAATTCTGCAAATGCTATGAATACGGGCTTTTCCCCCCGAGAGAGCCAGTTGTTAAACATTTACTAGTATACCATTGCACCATAAAGGCAAAATAGGAAAAACAAAGACTCTCTGTATTTCTTTCATTTTTGCAAATTACTCTTCAGCCATTTACACCGTATTGCATATATGTTATCCATGTTTTAAATATGACACTTCCTAGTGTGGATTTCAAAATCTGAATAATTTTCTTTAACTATAAGGAAACAATAAGAATGTACGAGAGAATGGAGGAGTGGATATATTCATATATTTGATAAGAAGACCTTTTAATTTATTTTTAAAGATACTTATAGCTTATCTTAAGATGATAATCAAATGACAATTTAACAAAGTAGAATTTACTTTTAGGAAATTAGTTAGATAATAATACACAGGATTAAAAAAGACCAGATTAATGAAGAGAAAGTCCCCAAGTCAATCTTCATCCACTGCCCTTCCACGCCACTCCACGAGACTGCTTCCAATTGCTGACGTGGGTATTCTTGTCTCAGAAGGGAGAAGCAATTCTGTGGGCAAAGTACAGACATGGCACTGCACTTTCAAATGAACACTGGTGTAAGACAATGGGAAACAATTCCCCTCAAGTAGAAAATAATATATGCATCTCCATTTGAACTGTATGATTCTATTACAGCTTCATAACCTTCGTGTTCAGATGTTAATGAAATACTTTTCAGCATGCTTTAATGGTCAGGATCCGCTCAATAAAAGCTTTACTGCTAAACGGTCACATCCAGCTGTTCTCCCAGGGTTGTGTGGACCCTGCTGCCATGTGTCCATCAAAAGGAACAATGCAGAGGGGTCTCCGAAGGACTGCTTTGGCCAGTGTTAAGTGGCAGAACAGCAATGTTTCCCTTTATGAGATGAAGGACGTTTGTACTTAACAGTCTTTAAGAAGAAGAAATACTGAGAGCAATTTCTGTGAAATCTTAAAATTAAATGCATGGTTTTTCTCTATTGTACTGCATCTGGTTTCTGTAGAATGAATCTTGTTGATGCCAGTCTCAAGGTTGCTATTCTTTGTGCTTTTAAACCAAGGTCAAGCGAGAGGCAGCTCAGAGGCCTTGAGATTGTCATTGACAAGGAAAATAGAAGCTTTATAGCTGGAGCACTAATTAATCATTTTTAGAAAAATAGAAATGGGAAAAATATAAACATATACATATATACACATATATGTATACACATAAAATGTTGCAAGTCAACAGCTACTAAAAATTTACTTTGTGATCTTATCCTTATAATTGTATATGTATAAACATACTTTAGGATACATTTGAATATATGTTCTGTAGCTGGATGAGTTTAGAGAAAAAATATAAAGTGGTTTCTATTACAATATCTTTCTGAATTGCTGTTGAAGTCCAAGCTACTCTTCAAGAAGTCTGAAGTTTCAGAATTAACTGTTTCAATTAAAATCCTAATCTTTATCGCCAATGAGTTTCACTGGATCCCAATATCCCAAGTAACTTAAGACAAAGAATGCTGTTCACAGCATGTTTATCTCCATGCACAAAATATAGTAAACATCAGAATAATTCATGTAGGAAGCATTTCTCAAAATAAGTGTTTAAATGCAAAAGTCGTATATGAAAACTAATTTGCAAAGTCATAGTTTACTTATTCTGACTTTTCTTCACCGACATTTCATGAGGACATTAGGTGCCAGATGTTTGAAACAACGTTACTACAGGCAAAAAGTATATTTCAGATATTTTTCTGAAATATCTAACACAGTGCAGAGTTTATTTATTCCAGGCTCACAAACACTTTTTGTTCATTGCTACTTTGGAAGTTTGGCTGATTTTTAGTTACCTTAAAGATGTTTACCTCACACTGAAATTTGGAAATTGCTTTCAGGAAGTTCTATTTTAATCTATAAGGAGCATCATGCTATAGGAAAGCAGACTCTTCTAATTTAAAAAGATAATATGAGTACAGTAATATTTCATTCTTCCAGAATGTTAAGAAATCAAATATTATGTATAATTCATTCTTTCATTACATAAACATTTACTGAAAACTGACTACCACTAGGAATTCTATGAGGCTCTAAAGAGAGAACAATGATCAAAGTGTCCTCGTGGAATTTTGGATCTTACTGTAAGTGAGGGAGTGCAATCACTTTCCTGACAGAAGTAAGAAGTGCCTACTGTGGAAAAATATAGGGAGGCCACTCAAGCCAGAATGGGAGTTCAGATGGGGTTCCTAGAGTAAGTAGCCTCCAAACCAGTGACCCAGTGAGAGAAAGGATTGGCCGGGCTGAAGAAAACAGTGGCATTACAAGTAGCAGTAACAGTGAGCATTCAGAAGAAAAAGATCTCAGAGGCATTCAAATATGTTTGGTTGTATCTTAAGTTTAGCATTTGAAGAAAAGTTGGTGATAGATGAGGTTTTGAGAGGTGAGCCTGAGCAACCTCAATATGGTCCTATGAGCCCTGTTAAAACTCTATAAACCCTTGGCAACCCCAAGCCATTAAAGTGCTTCAATAAGGGATTATGATAAGATTTGTGTCTTAAAATGATTACTCTACCCACAGGGTTGAGAATATAATGGAAGACAGCAAGAGCAGAGGGAGGGAGACCAGACCCTCGAGGTATCAAACTGTGGTGGGCTGGTGGCTCTAGAACTAAAATGGTGGCAGTGGTGATGGAAAAAATGTGATGTGATTGGAGAGGTGATTAATCAGTGGAATCAATAAGATTGGTGATTGGCTGTACCTGAAAAGCAAGGGCAACATAGGTTTATGCAAGGGTTTCTGCACCTTGGCACTATTGATATTTTGGGCCAGATTGTTCTTTATTGTAGGGGACTGTATTGTGCATTGTGTAATGTTTTGTAACATTCCTGGCCTCCATCCACTAAGCAACAGAGAAGCTCTCTCTTCCCGGTGACTACCAAAAATGTCTCCAAACATTGCCAAATGTCCCCTTGGAGAGCAAAATCGCCCCTGGTTGAGAACCACTGCTCTAGTCAAATGACAGTTTTTCGACCTTAGTTCCACATTAAAATCACCTGGTAAGCTTTGCAAACACACTAATGCTTTCCCCTCATCCCCTACCCATTAGATTAAAATCTCTGAGGGTAAGACCACAGCTACTTTCTAAAATCATTCTAAAGTGCAGCTTGAGAGAGCTGTTGATATAGGTAGCTTTTAAATTTAACTTTGAAAAACCCAGATTAACATGCCTCCACAAATAGCACACCTTTTATTACATTTTAAACATTTTGAAGTAACACTTCGAAATGTCCCTTTCTTCATAGTGAACATAATGCAAATATTCCCTTGTAACGAAGAACCATAATGATGAACATTTGAAAATATATTAATATCGATATATAGAAACTGTTGTTCGGCATTATTGCAATGGTCCAAGACTATGATTCATTGCTGGTTTTCCATTTATTAACAAATATTTCTAGCTAGTCCAAGAAATTATGGCATTTAAGAGCCATTTCTTGTTGCTGTCAATGTTTCTATAATTATTATTTTCTTCCCTTACTTTCTCTCAGCAATCTTTATTCACTACACCTCACATGCTAATTTGGGGTTTTGATTAACTATAGACTGACCTAAATAATAACCAACATGGCTTTCAGGAAGATGTTAAGAATGTCTTCTACAAAGTGATATAATATTTAGTACATGGAAAGTTTCTCAAATCATTTTAAGAGTCTTTTATAAGGCAAGCATCAGACTCAGACTAAAGATCACACACATACACAGAGAGAGAGAGAGACAGAGAGGGAGAGTGACAGAACGAGAGAGAGAGAACATTCATCAATCAATATAGCTGCAAAAATATGAATAAAGCAATATCAAATCAATGTGTTAATAATACATCTAGACTACAAAATTTACCCCAGTAACAAAATGTTCAACATTAGGAAGTATAACAATGACATATAATATCTCATTATATTTTATAATTAAAATAAAGAAAGAAAGGAAAGGTATGTGATCATCTGTAATGGATGTGGAAAACATGAGAAAATTTAATGGCCATTCTTGTTTTTAGAAAAAATTCAGATTAGCTATGTATAAATACAAGATTTTCCTAAAGCTATGAAAACATTTCAAACTTATAAAAAAAATTAGAAACTCTGATTAGTTAAAAACAAGGTTTTTAAAAAATGCTTTCTTTCATTTCAGCTCAACAATTAAACATTGAATAAGCATTACTAGCCAATGTTAAAAAAAAAAAAAAAAAAGATGTAGAAGGGAAATACGAAGGATAAATGCTGGAAAGAATGCAAAAATAGCCATGATTTGCACTGGATATTTTTTATTCCTAAAATTTCAAGAAAATCAAGTGATAAAAAGACTAAAATAAGTTTTATAAAGAGTACAGAAAGGTAATAAGAAATATGGTAATCACACAAAAATAAATCATTTTCTAATATACTAGTAATAATCAAGTAGGAAATATAATATACAAAAGATCACACACACATATGCAGAATAGCCTATGGATAAGCCAAAAGTAAAATGTATAAGATTTAAATGGAGAAAATTATACAACTTCAATGAAAACATGAAAGACTATCTGAACAAGTAGCTATAGATAACACGTGCTTGAGAAGTAAGACTCAGCGCTGCAAAAAGACTACTTCTTCCAAAATTAACCCAAAAGGTCAATCCTAATCCTTGCCCCAATTAAGTGTTTAGTAAATCTTACAGTTTGCCAAAAAATATTATTCTGATGTTCATTAGGAATAGGAAATGTACAAAAATTTTAAAAGACTATTTTTAAATCATAGAAATTTTTCTTATGTATATGAAACATACTATAAAGAAATAAAATGATGTGACATTTGGCAAAGGAATAAATACATAGATCCTGAAAAAGAATAGGGTACAGACCCGTCCCATAAGAGAATTTTTTAATATGAAAAAATGGAATTTCAAATCAATGGAGGAAAATGAATTCTTTTACAAATGGTGTTGTTACAAGTGTCTGTCACTCTGGAAAAAAAAAAAAACTAATACGCTATCCTTCACACCCTATACAAAAATAAATTGCAAATGGGTGAAATATCTTAAGATTTAAACTAAAACTATAAAAGTACCTGAAGAAAATAGAGTAGAGCATTTTCATATTCCTGATATGGGAGGGCCTTCTTAATCAAGACGATGAACTCAGAAACCACCAAAAAACGGTTGATGAGATTTGCTAAATAAAAGTAGAAAACTTCTACATTACAAAAGAGAGTATAGCCAGAGTTAAAAGATTAGCAAAAAACTAGAGCAAAATATATTTGAGACATAGCTCAGGCAAAGAATTGTCATCCGTATTTTTTAAATCTCAAAAACTAAGAAAATGACAAACAACAAAAATAGGCAAAGAACATGAACAGATAGTTTACTAAATAAATTCAGATGGCCCATAAGTATGTGATAAAATTGCCTCACTAGTAATCATGAACATGAAAATTTGACTTTTGCTACAATACCACTTTTCCCAAAATATTGTAAATACTGGCAAATAACTTGATAGTTTCCAAGGGTCTGGGGGAAAGGGGACTTTACACATTGGTGTGGGGAAAAAGGGATTCTTACATGTTGTTAGTTGGGGGGATGGTGTTACATCCTTTTTAAAGGACAATTTGGTAAAGTTATTAGAATTTTAAATCAATTGCACCCAGAAAATTCTATTTCTAATCGTATTTCCCACATAATGATCATATATGTGCCTAAAGAAATACAGATCTTTTGTGACTTGCTTTCAAAAGTGAAAATCCGGAATCTACCTATTTAGGAATATTAGTAAAGATTAAATGAATTATGGAACATTCATATTGTGGAATCCTGGTAACTGTGTAATTAGTTAAAAGGCTCAGACAGAAATACATGTAATAAGATAGAAACATCTCCAAGATACACAGTTTACAAAAACAAAAGAGATTACCGTTGGTTTTTTACCCTTCTTTGTCCTGTTTCCCTCAGTACCTTATCAGTTTCCCCCGGAACAGATCCTTAATAAATCACTTGCACATAAATCCTCATCTCAAGGTCTGTCTCTAGGCCAATCAACCTAAGTTATACTTCTACAGGAGTATGGTAGAATAGAAGGGAAATCTCCCCTGGGAGCTACTGAACAGAACTTCTGCAAGATATCCCTCTTAAATGAAACACTGTCTTGTGTATATATGAAAATGACCAAGTTTCTGAGAGGTTATATAGCAAATTGTTAAAAAGCAGTTATTTCTAGGAACTAGGGTTGAGGGAAGGTGAAGGGGGATTTTTACTTTTTACTCTGCATATTTCTATGTTGCCTGATTTTTTTGCAGTAATCCTAAATTCAAATATTCCAAGTGCAGTAAAAAAAAAATCGTATTGGCTTTGTCACTGCCATTTTGTCTGCATAACAGTCTTCAAATTGGGTTTGGGTTATACTGGGAATACAAAAAACCTTTCTGAGGTGTGTAGAGGAACAAAGAACTTAAAGGAAATAAATTTCCAGGCCCTACACTTTTATATGTACTCTTATTTGAACTGATTATGCTGATCCCTTTTCTGTTTGCCTTTGCAGAAGTTGACTTCTGTCACTTTACTTCTCAATCTTACTATAGTGCATTTTTCCAGAGCACTAAAATCTCTGAGATGCCAAAAATAATAATAATAATAATTAGAAATTTTAGTGTAGCTCTTGGGGAAGCAAATGAGTCTGCTGACTAGGTAACAAATCCTTAAGCATGAAAAGTAGTTTCCAGTTTTTTGCTTTCAACAAAATGGAAGGAGTATCTCATTTAGTTGTCAGCTAATATATCATTAAAATTTATATTTGTTAATATATGACTATCTTAATTTTGGCATATAATTCAGAAGGAGTTAAAGAAAGTGAGTGTTATGCCTTTAACAAAACTCCTTCTGTTCTCACCTACTTGTTGCTTTGAAGGTTTATCAGTACTTACATCTAAAAGAGCAAACAGTGGGGATAGACTTGATGTTGAACTCTAGTTCTTTGTAACATTAATTAACATTCATCCAGAAATAGAAATGAATTAGACAAAGATTCCTAGTGATCTCATTTAAAAATACATTTTTGATCATTTTTATTTTTAATGATTAATAATTATTTATCAAATTGTGTAGTATATTTCTAATGTTTTTGTTGATTGCATCCTAAAAATAATTGTACAGATAACCTACTACAAAAGAAAATTTTTAAACCTAAAAGTTGGCTGGGTGCGGTGGCTCACGCCCATAATCCCAACACTTTGGGAGGCTGAGGTGGGCGGATCACGACGTTAGGAGATCGAGACCATCCTGGCTAACACGGTGAAACCCCGTCTCTACTAAAAAATACAAAAAACTAGCCGGGCGTGGTGGCGGTCGCCTGTAGTCCCAGCTACTCGGGAGGCTGAGGCAGGAGAATGGCGTGAACGCGGGAGGCGGAGCTTGCAGTGAGCCGAGATCGTGCCGCTGCACTCCAGCCTGGGCGACAGAGCGAGACTCCGTCTCAAAAAAAAAAAAAGAAAAAAGAAAAAAAAAAAACTAAACTAAAAATTAATGATCATGAAAAAAGTTTAATTAGTTTCTATTTTATACATATTTTTGTAATGGAGAAACATAGGATAAAATTATGTCATCAAAGTGGAATAAAAATTCAATTTCCGATAAATCTGTGAGGTAATGCATATGTTAATTAGCTCAACTGAGCCATTCTACAACCTATACATATTTCAAAGACTGAAACTAGCCCCCTATCTCTAACCACATACAAAAATAAAATCAAGGAGGCTGGATATGGTGGACCATGCCTGCCTGTAATCCTAACACTTTGGGAGGCTAAGGCAGGAGAATTGCTTGAGGCCAGGAATTCAAGACCAGCCTGGGCAACACAGATAGACCACCCCCTCACCGGCCCCGTCTGCAACGTAAAATAAAATAAAACAGCCAGACATGGTACCTTGTACCTGTAATCCCAGTGACTCTGGAGGCTGAGGCAGGAGGATCCCTTGAGCCCAGAAGTTTGAGGGGCAGTGAGCTATGATCACGCTGCTGCATTCCAGCCTATCTCAAAAAACAAAACAACAACAACAAAATAAATAAATAAATAAATAAAATCAAAATGGATCAAAGACTTAAATGTAAGGCCTAAAACTATGAAACTACCAGAAGAAAACACTTGGGGAAATGCTTCAGGACATTGGTTTGGACAACGATTTTTTTTTGAGTAAGACCGCAAAACCACAGGCAACAAAAGCAAAAATTGACAAATAGGATTACAGCAAGCTAAAAAGGTGCTGCACAGCAAAGAAAACAATCAACAAAGCGAAGAGCAACCTCTAAGAGAAAATATTTGCAAACTATCCATCCAACAAAAGATTAACAACCAGAATATTCAAAGAACTCAAACAAAATCACCAAAAAATCCAGTGTTGTTTTTTTTTAATGGACAAAAGATCTGAATAGATCTTTCTCAAAAAAAGACATACAAGTGGCAACAAGTATATGAAAAAATGTTCAACATCACTAATTATAAGGAAGATGCAAATCAAAACCACAGTGAGATATCATCTCACCCCAGTTAAAATGGAGTATCTGTAAAATGTCTATTATGAAAAGAAAAAAAGAAAAAAAAAAAAACCAGAAAATGACAGATGCTGGCATGGACGTGGAGAAAGGAGAACACTAGTATGCTTTTGGTGGGAATGTAAATTAGTAAGGCCACTAAGGAGAATGGTATGGAAGTTCCTCAATAAACTAAAAATAGATCTATCCTATGATCCAGCAATCCCGCTCCTGGTAATATATGGAAAAGAAAGGAAATCAGTATATAGAAGAGCTATCTACCCCCTCATGTTTACTACAGCACTATTTATAATAGTCAAGATATGGAATCAACCTAAGTGTCCATTAACAGATGAATAGGTTTTTAAAATGCAGTATATATACACAATGGAATACTATTCACCCATAAAAAGAATGAAATCCTGTCATTTGCAGCATGGTGCAGAAATACAAATATTGAACATTCCCATTCATATGTGGGAGCTAAAATGTTGATCTCATAAAGGTAGAGAGTAGCACGGTTGTTACCACAGGCTGGAAAGGTAGGGAACAGGGAGGATGAAGAGAAGTTGGGTTAATGGGTACAAAAATACAGTTAAATAGAAGGAATAAGTTCTAGTGTTTCATAACAATAAGGCAACTATAATTAACAAGAATTGATAGTATATTTCAAAATAACTAGAAAAGAAGATATGAAATATTCCCAGTACAAAGAAATGATAAATGCTTGAGGTGATAGATACCCCAATTACCCTTATTTGATCATTATACGTTGTGTGCTTCTATCAAAATATCACATGTACCCCATAAATATGCACAACTATTATGCATCAATTAAAAATTATGTTGTACTTGATAAATATATACTATTTTTTCTTTTCATTTTTTTTTTTTTTTGAGATGGAGTTTTGCTCTTGTTGCCCAGGTTGCAGTGCAGCGGTACAATCTCGGCTCACTGCAGCCTCCGCCTCCTGGATTCAAGCGACTCTCCTGCCTCAGCCTCCCGAGTAGCTGGGATTACAGGTACATGTTGGCCAGGTTGGTCTAGAACTCCTGGCCTCAGGTGATCTGCCTGCCTCGGCATCCCAAAGTGCTGAGATTACAGGCATAAGCCACCGCACCTGGCCTATTTTTTATTTTTCAATTCAAAAAGAAACAGAGAGAGAGAGAGAGAGAGAGAGAGAGAGAAAGGGGAAAGAAGAAGGAAGGGAGGGAGGGAGGGGGGGAGGAGAAAGAAAGAAAGAAAGAAAAAGAAAGAGAGAAAGAAAGAAAGAAAAGAAAGAAAGAAAGAAAGAAAGAAAGAAAGAAAGAAAGAAAGAAAGAAAGAAAGAAAGAAAGAAAGAAAGAAAGAAAGAGAAAGAAAGAAAGAAAAGAAAGAGAGAAGAAAGAGTTTAAAAACAATGTCAAGGACAGAACGAAACTGCTAAACTTCCTACTGTTAACAAAAAAGATTATGCACTTATTTTTAAATTGATAATGTTGGTATCATATCATTATGATACTCTACATACTAGCTATTCTACCAAATATTCCTGTTTAGAGGAACAATGTTACAGTTTTATTTGTAACTGTGTAGCTAATGGTAGTTAGCAAATGTTTATGAACGTAAGTACAATTGTGTTCAGAGCAGTGTTCCAGAAGGTGGGCCTTTTAGAGTTCCAGTCTCTACAGAAATGAGACTTTACCGTGTGTCATTTTGAAAGAGAGAAAGAAGCTCATCAAGTTATTTCCGTCAATGCCAAGAAAGGAACAGTTTCTTCTAGAATGTAGACTCTTCAGCTGACAGATTTCGGTATCAAGGTGACCCTGCTTACTCTTGTTTGAAGTAGCAGAAAGTAGCAGTAAAGGGGCAGGAAACAGCTGAACAGGTTAGGAAGAAATGTCTTCAGAGAACATTCTGCTATGGAAACAAGCAAGGGAGTCTGCTTTCTCTGACCAATTACCCATGACCTTTAGAAACTGCATCTTGGAATTCAGCTGATCTTCCACGGTGTGCTTTGAAACACTCTATTTTGTTAACTCCTGAAAAGACTGTTACTAATATTTGGTACAATTCTGAAATCTGTGGAGTTTTTAAAAATGCTTTTATGTCAGTTGAAATAATTATATTAAGAGACCCAAATAGACATTTCCACAGGAATCTGAAAATTGTCAGCTGATTCACTTGGTACCTGAACAACCAACAGAGGAATTTATTTCTGATAGCTGTTTCCCAACATGTTCGGAAATCAAATACAAAAACTGAAATCCACACAACAGGCTAGTTCCCTTTTATAATTGCAAATACTTATTGAGATCTTAACATGTACCAGGCACTATGCTAAGCACTTTACATAGAATATCATGGGAATCCTTACAGCAACCCTACATGGTAGGTACTATTTTACTACCATTCTGCGCATGAGAAAACTTAAACACAGAGCAGTTAAGTAACTTGCTCCAAGTCACACAGCATTTAAACCCAGCAGGTCAATTTGTTTGTAAATGACAGATCTGGGATTGGAATGAAGGTGTTTGTGGTGATTAATGGTTGAAAGCAGGCCACTTCCATTTCCATCGCAATTTGTTACCCATTAGTAGCTCCTAGGATAATTCATTTTATAAATGTATTCTCCAGGATCCATAATGTAGATTTATATTAACAAATAATTATGGTGGTGAATGTTTGCATTTTAAAAATGGTAGGCTGAACTTCCTGTTGGGTACTTTTCAGTTTCAAACATCTACTTCTGCAAATCAATAATCCTTCTTCTCTTTCTAGTCTTCATTTTTCCTTATGATACATGGTCAGTTGCTTGGGCATGTTAATATAAATGAAAGAATTGGTCAGAGACACCTTCACAATACAACTTTTCAATTTTTTAAAAAAATTGTTCCTCAAAGGGCAAATGAGGACTACTCTAAAATTACATCCTCAGCTCAGGAAATAAACACAAATCATCCAAGCTAGTTTAAAAATTGTCATGAGAGGAAGAAGCCAAGAATTAATTATGTTAAAGTTAATGAAGTTTATCAAGTATTTATGCCAACAGCAGTAGGGAGTAAATGCAGAGTCCATTCAAAACCGATTCTGTATTTGGGGGACTTTCTATTACAACATAAGCTTTATAAGGGACCAAGGCTTGTCTGTTTTTTGTTTTTAATTTATTTTTTTATTTTACCTTAAGTTCTAGGGATACATGTACAGAACGTGCAGGTTTGTTACATAGGTATACATGTGTCATGGTGGTTTGCCGTACCCATCAACCCATCACCTGCATTAGGTATTTCTCCTAATGCTCTCCCTGCCTCCCTAGCTCCCCACCCCGACAGGCCCCGGTGTATGATGTTTCCCTCCCTGTGTCCATGTGTTCTCATTGTTCAACTCCCACTTGTAAGTGAGAACATGTGGTGTTTGGTTTTCTGTTCTTGTGTTAGTTTGCTGAGAATGATGGTTTCCAGCTTCATCCATGTCCCTGCAAAGGACATGAACTCATCCTGTTTTATGGCTGCACAGTATTCCGTGGTGTACATGTGCTATATTTTCTTTATCCAGTCTGTCATTGATGGGCATTTGGGTTGGTTCCAAGTCTTTGCTATTGTGAATAGTGCCGCAATAAACACGTGTGTGCATGTGTCTTTATAGCAGCATGATTTATAATCCTTTGGGTATATAACCAGTAATGGGATTGCTGGGTCAAATGGTATTTCTAGTTCTAGATCCTCGAGGAATTGCCACACTGTCTTCCACAATGGTTGAACTAATTTACACTTCCACCAAGAGTGTAAAAGTGTTCCTATTTCTCCACATCCTCTCCAGCATCTGTTGTTTCCTGACTTATGAATGATCACCATTCTAACTGGCATGAGATGGTATCTCATTGTGGTTTTGATTTGCATTTGTCTAATGACCAGTGTTGATGAGCATTTTTTCATATGTCTGGCTGCATAAATGTCTTCTTTTGAGAAGTGTCTGTTCATATCCTTTGTCTAATTTTTGATGGGGTTTTTTGTTTGTTTGTTTCTCATAAATTTGTTTAAGTTCTTTATAGATTCTGGATATTAGCCCTTTGTCAGATGGATAGATGGCAAAAATCTTCTCCCATTCTGTAGATTGCCTGTTCACTCTGATGGTAGTTTCTTTTGCTGTGCAGAAGCTCGTTAGTTTAATTAGGTCCCATTTGTCAATTTTGGCTTTTGTTGCCATTGCTTTTGGTGTTTTAGACATGAAGTCTTTGCCCATGTCTATGTCCTGAATGGTATTGCCTAGGTTTTCTTCTAGGATTTTTGTGGTTTTAGGTCTTAGGTTTAAGTCTTTAATCCACCTTGAGTTGATTTTTGTATAAGGTGTAAGGAAGGGGTCTAGTTTCAGTTTTCTGCATATGGCTAGCCAGCTTTCCCAACACCATTTATGAAATAGGGAGTCTTTTCCCCATTGCTGGTTTGTGTCAGGTTTGTCAAAGATCAGATGGTTGTAGATGTGTGACGTTATTTCTGAGGCCTCTGTTCTGTTCCATTGGTCTATACATCTGTTTTGGCACCAGTACCATGCTGTTTTGGTTACTGTAAGGCTTGTCTGTTTGATACAGTGGTGTATCTCTAGCTTTTAGGATAGTGTCTGGCATATGGCAGATGTTCAGTATATATTTGATGATTTAGTTAACTCGCATCATGTGTTACCATACTAAAACATGATAAACACATTGGTTGGCAGAAGGTGGTGTTGATTGCATCATTTCATTGTTACTCATTATTGAATACTATTATATGTAACAGTGATCTCCTCTAAGCAATGATACCTTCACGCTTATAATTTTCTGCTTGCCTGGGACAATAAGGTGGCTATGGTATTGGCAGGGGAGGAAATAAAACAGAGCATTTCTCTGACAACCCCTCCCTTCCAAAATACCTCACTGCAGCACTATTCACAGTGTGGTCAGCAGGCTGGTCCTGGGCTATGAATTCCATGTTGCCAGTCCACCAAAGAATTAGCTACAGAAGCTGAGGCGTAAACAGAAACTTACATAGCGATTTTATATTGCAGCAGCATCTAGGAATCCATGTTTATTGTGATTTTTCAAAATTACCAGACTTTGGTGAATTAGAAATTTAAAACGAAAACATTCTCTTACTGGCTCTTGGGGACCAGCAGGGCTGACATTATAAACCAGCTGGAGCTGCATGGAGCAATCCACGTTTCTATGACTTGCATAGAAAGGAGGCTGTCCGTCCCAAAATATAAACCACACTTCATGTCAGACCATTCTTGTAACCTAACTCCTTTGAGTACTGAAGGCTTGTGATGTTTAAGAAACCCCCTACTAAGCACAAATACCTCTAATGGAAATCTTGTTTATATCCACTAACTCTTAACACCTTAATCATCACCTCCCATGACGTTAATCCTTACAGCAACCCTACATGGTAGGTACTATTTTACTACCATTCTGCAGATGAGAAAACTTAAACACAGAGCAGTTAAGTAACTTGCTTAATAAAGGGGAAAGATGACAAGACGATTGGTACTGAAAGTGTCTGAGAACAACCTTGAATCATAGTAATAGTAGCAACAGTGGCTCCCAGTGGTAGGACCTAGAAATATGACAAAACTGCGAAATTTAAAAGCCACTGCTACTGCTCATTTCCCAGATGTTGCGGTGACCCATGATTTCTAACCATCTGAGTAGTATTTGGATACCTACTATTTTAGTTTATCCCAATGGAAAAATTTATTAGTACATCAAATTCAACCAGTAGTTTACTATGATCTGTGACGTTGTTACTTTAAAGGATCCTGTTGACATAGCAGTATCTTTAACCATCTCCACTTTGTCAGTTAGATATCAACATAAAAATGCAGCAAAGCAAACCACCCTGACACTGGGCAGCATAAAACAGCAATGATTTCTCCTTGTTCTCACATCTGCAGTTTGGCTGAGGGCTGACCGATCTGGGATGGCCTCAGACGGGCTTGGTGCCATGACTCACACTGCATCCAGGTGAGCTCTATATCTCTTTCATCTTTTTCTTATGGTGCAGAAGCACAAAACGGTGAGCAGGTACATATGGTGAGTCTTAAGAATTCAACTCAAAACTGGCATCCTATCACTTCTCCCCACATTTCATGGGCCAAGACAAGTGAAATGGCCAAGCCCAGAAAGAATGCTCGCAGTGGCTCACGCCTGTAATCCCAGCACTTTGGGAGGCCGAGGCGGGCAGATCACCTGAGGTCAGGAGTTCAAGACCAGCCTGGCCAACATGACAAAAACGCCATCTCTACTAAAAGTACAAAAATTAGCCAGGCATGGTGGTGGGCGCCTATAATCCAAGCTACTGGGGAGGGTGAGGCAGGAAAATTGCTTGAACCCGGGAGGTGGGAGCCAACATCGCTCTACTGCACTCCAGCCTGGGTGACAAGACTGAGACTGTCTCAAAAAAAAAAAAAAAAAAAAAGAATGCTCTCTGTATCTTGTGAGAATGACTAAAAAGTGTCAAAGAAGAGGGAATGGATATGAGCAGGGATGGAAAATTGAAAAACTTACCACATCCATTAAGAATCTTATTAGAAAAAAAATGTATGAGGTCAGGGACTATGTCTGATATGTTCTCCACTGAAGCGTTTGCTGTTTAAAAAGCCCCCCCGAAACTTAGTGGATTAAAGCAACAGTCATTTATTAGGTTTATGATATATGTGACTTGAAAATTTGAGCTGCACTCAGTTGAGTAGTTTTTCCGCTGGTCTCATCTGGACTCACTCTTCGAGTTGTAGTCATCCGGTGAGTTTGCTAGGGACAAATTGACCTAAGATGACCTCACTGCCATGCCTGGCGGTGGGTGCTGACTGTCAGTTGGTGCTGGACTATTGGCTGGAGTGGAAAGGGTGACAGTGCCGCCTATCTCCAGCAGCCTAGTATGGACTTATTCACATAATGGAGGTGTCAGTCGTCTAAGACTGGCAAGAGAGAGTAAGCCCTAATGCACAAATGTGTTTCAAGCTTCTGCTTGTATGACATTTGCTATTAACCTGTTGGCCAAAGCAAGTTGTATCTCCATGCCCAGATTTAGAATACGCAAGAGCATGGATATAGAAAGTGTGAACAAAATGGGGTGTGTTACAGCAATAATCTACTGTACCTGGCACAGCTCTTGATACAACCAAGCACTCAGTAATATCAGTTTAAAAATTAAATAGTGATGGTTTATCTTTTTTTTTTTTTAATCAATTATGGACACTTAAAGTCTTCCAAACTACTATTGACCCATGATTAGTATACTGACTTCCAGCACAGTGAGGACTCTAGTGATGTGCTATCCACATCAAGTACATATCAAGGGCATGCTATTCAAATTTTCAGATGCCATAATGTTTGAAAGTAATGCATTGGATGGTATCATTAAAATCCAAAATAGAGTTGGAATAAGAATGTAACATTTTAAGAGGATGATTAGTCAATCTTACATTTAGGTACTAAAATTTCATTTAAAAAAGTTGGCCGGGCGCGGTGGCTCAAGCCTGTAATCCCAGCACTTTGGGAGGCCGAGACGGGCGGATCACGAGGTCAGGAGATCGAGACCATCCTGGCTAACACAGTGAAACCCCGTCTCTACTAAAAAATACAAAAAACTAGCCGGGTGAGGTGGTGGGCGCCTGTAGTCCCAGCTACTCGGGAGGCTGAGGCAGGAGAATGGCGTAAACCCAGGAGGCGGAGCTTGCAGTGAGCTGAGATCCGGCCACTGCACTCCAGCCTGGGCGACAGAGCGAGACTCCGTCTCAAAAAAAAAAGTTTAGGCCAGGCATGGTGGCTCACGCCTGTAATCCCAGCACTTTGGAAGGCCGAGCCAGGTGAGTTGCTTAAGCCCAGGAGTTCGAAACCAGCTTGGGCAACATGGCAAAATCCTGTCGCTATGAAAAATACCAAAAGTAGCCGGATGTGGTGGCGCTCACTGTAGTCCCAGCTACTCAGGAGACTGAGGAAGGAGGATCCCTTGAGTCCAGGAGGTCAAGGCTGCAGTGAGCCGTGATCACAACACTGCACTCCTGCCTGGGTGACAGAATGAGACCCTGTCTCAAAAAATAAATAAGTAAATAACACAAAGTTTAGAATGAAGGGCCACACTGGATCTCAAATCACTGGGAAAAGATGTGAAGTTTTAGATAATCACGAGATTAATTGGAGCCCACAATATAAAATGTCCAATAAAAACGTAAAAATGAAATTTTTATACTACTTGCACAGGGGTATAGTATCATCAAATCATGCAGTCTAATAGCGCTGGTAAGAACATATCTCAACTATTTTTTGCACTTCTAGATCCTCTATGTAAAGAACTTTGACAAATTAAAAAGTTTCTCGGCTGGGTGCGGTGGCTTACATCTGTAATCCCAGTACTCTGGGAGGCCAAGGTGGGCAGATCACCTGACGTCGGGAGTTCGAGACCAGCCTGACCCACATGGTGAAACCCCATCTCTACTAAAAGCACAAAATTAGCCAGGTGTGGTGGTGCATGCTGTAATCCCAGCTACTCAGGAAGCTGAGGCAGGAGAATCTCTTGAACCTCGGAGGCAGAGGTTGCGGTGAGCCAAGATCACGCCATTATACTCCAGCCTGGGCAACAAGAATGAAACTCTGTCTTAAAAAAAAAAGTTACTTGAGAAAACTACAAATATTTATCCCGAAGCAAAGAAACCTGGAGAAACATAACACTGGTGTTTAAAATTTGAAGAGGTATGTCAGGTGGGAGAAAGAACAAGCAGGCTGTGATGTTCCAGCAGCCTCCTAGAACCAGCAGCTACAAAGTTATAGGGAGGCAGATGTTTGCTCAGCAGAAGGCCTGACAATTAGACACATATAAAATGGCCCTCCAATTGTAAAGGGTGAGCTGCCCTCACTAAAAGTGTTTAAGGAGACAGTGTGGCCAACTCTCAGAGATGTTGCAGAAATTTTTCTTTTAATTTGAAATAAGGCTGATCTGGTGTCATTTAAGTTCTGTACCAGATTCAAGGTTACATCTGGTGCTTTGATTCAAGGGATCAAAGTACCCAGTATCAGGTACCCAGTGGACAATCAAAAACGTTTGCTGAATCATTGTCATAAACTGGCTCTTTAGGAAAAATAATGGAAGCATTGCATGAAAAAGGAAATGCAGAGTAGCATGAATATGTGCTTGGTGGAATATAAATATAAAATAATAGCATCCTGGCCGGGTGCGGTGGCTCAAGCCTGTAATCCCAGCACTTTGGGAGGCCGAGACGGGCGGATCACGAGGTCAGGAGATCGAGACCATCCTGGCTAACACAGTGAAACCCCGTCCCTACTAAAAAATACAAAAAAATAGCCGGGCGAGGTGGCGGGCGCCTGTAGTCCCAGCTACTCGGGAGGCTGAGGCAGGAGAATGGCACAAACCCGGGAGGCGGAGCTTGCAGTGAGCTGAGATCTGGCCACTGCACTCCAGCCTGGGCGACAGTGCAAGACTCCCTCTCAAAAATAATAATAATAATGATAATGATAATAGTAATAATAATAACATCCTACGGTTTGTCAGAGACTGTGAGTGTGTAATGATGCATTTAGTCCTGGCCACAAATCCTACAAGGTGTGTGCTGTTATTATCCCCATTTTATGGATGAAGAAATTGGGGCACAGAGAGGTTAAGAAACTTGCTGGAGGTTATATAACTAGTGAGCAGGAGGGATTTGGAGAAAGAGAGCTGTTGGGAATGTCAAAAGAAACTCTATTTCCACTTTTATATGAGTTAGTTAGAAAAATAATGTGCAGAGTACCAAACTGAATAGAAAACTAAGTCAAGGTTATTTTCCAGTGGAAACAGAATTACTGGCAAATATTGCCAAAATGAGAGTCGCAAATTCATTTCAAAGAAAGTAAAGCTAGAACTTTTCTATTTTAATTATTTTTCTGTACAAACTCTTTTGTTAACAACTCATGAGCTTGCCCTATCATTCCAGGAAAATATATATGTTTTTTTCTTTTTTCTCTTCTTTTAATGTAGCAATTTTTATCCTTTTATTACTGATAGAAGCAAACATTTAGTTTCAAATTGTAAAACCATTATTATCTTTCCAGTAATTAGTTCTATTTCTGTGGCTGTGGTTTGTACAATACTGCTTTTTATATCTTGAAGTACAAATAAAACTGTTTTTAAACTGTTCCTTGTGATGTTAAACACAAAGAATAAAATAAATAAGTTCTGTTCACTGTCAAGATTTATCAGTTTCAAATTTTTCTAAAGCATAAACATTATTAATGAAGCACTTAACATTAAACTTCCAACAGTCTGGTATAAAAACGACAACAATAATCTGCTAGATAAAGAGAAACATGGGAAATGTTTTTTAGTGGGAGCTAGGGAGGAATTTATGCACTTTTAATGGAACTTTATAGGTTCTGGGTTCCATTATTGTGTCAGAGATATGAAGAAAGGAAAGCTGAGTAATATTTTTAATTGATGCCATAGAGTTTAGAAAATAATAGTGTAGATCTGGGGATGACTAAAAGTTAGAGTAGATGAGAGCAAATTTTCTTATTAAATGTTCAAGCTGAACTTGAGATCCAAAGGAAATACAGCAATAAAAACAGGGACACCATCTTGCTCCCCCTTGGTACAATTGCAAGAAGTAAAGGGGCCATGCTGGGAAAGAGGGTTGTCAGTGAACTCAAATTTAGGAACCCACTGGATAATCTGTGTTAGCAGAAGAGAGGGAAGGATCTATCAAGGCTGTCCCTAATGGGAAATGAGTTTATGCTAAAACCTGTTAATGGAAAATGAAATGCTGAATTTTGAAATGATGATCAAGGCTTTTCAGTTCAAAAGCATGTATACAGGAAGCAAGGTAGGATGTCTTTGTGAGCAGGAAGCAACAGAATGAAAAAAAAAAAAAGGACTTCTTTGCTGTATATGATGTTAGAAGCATATCCGAGTTTTCAAAGATCAAATTTTGGCCGGGCGCGGTGGCTCAAGCCTGTAATCCCAGCACTTTAGGAGGCCGAGACGGGCGGATCACGGGTCAGGAGATCGAGACCATCCTGGCTAACACGGTGAAACCCCATCTCTACTAAAAAGAATACAAAAAACTAGCCGGGCGTGGTAGTGGGTGCCTGTAGTCCCAGCTACTCGGGAGGCTGAGGCAAGAGAATGGCGTGAACCGGGGAGGCGGAGCTTGCAGTGAGCCCAGATTGCGCCACTGCACTCCAGCCTGGGTGACAGAGCGAGACTCCGTCTCAAAAAAAAAAAAAAAAAAGACCAAATTTTACATTTATCTTTTTGCGTATTTCATACATCTTCATCTATACAGATGATGCAACTGATCCATCTGATGATAGGACATAAATATGGAGTCTTCACATTTTTGGAGATGGAATGGGCTGAGCCCATCCAAACTCTTGAAATCTTATCTTTCTTACAGCCAAGCACAACTATTTAGAAGATTATTGACTATGGTTTAAAATAGCATTTTTTCCAACAAACCTGATTTCTTCATTTCAGAGACACGTGGGCCCCAGTATAAATTCTAAAGTTAACATGAGTCCTACACATGTAGAGCTCATAGACATATCAACCATTTTAATAGATATTGGCCTTATATGAAAGATTTTTCTTTCTAAAAAAAAAAAAAGGCTTATTGCTGAAGAATTAGATATAACTTTATGAAACTGTCAGAATTTTAAGTTGAAGAATTAGAATGATAACTGCTCATTTGTCCCTCTCACCCACCCTTGCTGTGTGCTAGAAGGCTACCCTAGTTGGGCTGCACCAGTGGGCTTTGGTAGTTATAGGCTCCATTTGATCACTAGGAGCACTGGCAGGTTAGGTGGGAGGGAGTTGAGGCTACAGTTCAGTACCCCAGCTCCCTTTCTGCATAGTCACCTAATATTGGCTGCTTTCCTCCATCAACAGTTGCAGCTTCTACTACCCTTCTATCCCCTCCACACTGCCTTCTCTGACTCCACCTCCCAATAACATTTCCCTCCTCCTTATTACCTTAAGCCCTGAGGTGATAAGAACATTCAGTACTTACCACCCTGGGGTATGCCAATCCTCTGTGATTTTACACTTTGACCATTTGTTTATATATTTATTTATTAAGCTATCCTCAAATAACCCAATTCGATGATGACTTCTTGACACTAGATTATTTAAATACCTGGAAAATTTACTAATATATGAGAAACAAAAGCATCTGCTTTAGTTCAAGTTACCATAACAAATTACCATAGACGGGGTGATTTAAACGACAAACACTTATTTCTTGGATAGTCCAAGATCAAAGTACTAGCAGATCTGGTATCTGATAAGGGCCCACTTCCTGGTTTGCAGATAACCATCTTTTCATCGTATTCTCATATGGCAAGAGTAGTAACAGAGGAAGGAAGCTTTCTCATATCTTTTTATAAGGGCAGTGATCCCATTTATAAAGGTTCTGCCCTCATGACCTAATCCTCTTTCAAAGGCCCCACCACCTAATACCATTATATTGGGAATTAAGATTTCAACATAGGAATTGGGAGGAGATAAAAACATTCAGTTCATAACACCATCCATATGAGGGTGAAAATTTTAGACTTAGGTTTTCTTATTAACTACTATAAAAATAATAGCTGATATTTACTGAGAGCTTACTCTATGCCAGACACTGTTCTAAAAAATACATATGTGTTATATACATGTGTTATATTCTTTAGCGTTGACTCATATAACCTCACAATTAACTGTATGAAGATGAGACAATTTTTATCCATACGGGAACAGAAAAGTCAAGTGACTTGCTGGAAATCACACAACTAGTAAGTAGCACAAATAGGCTGTAAACCAAATAATTCTGACTCTATTCTCTATACAAGAATGCTAAAAGAGTAACTCATGGCCGGGCGCAGTGGCTCACGCCTGTAATCCCAGCACTTTGGGAGGCCGAGGCAGGCGGATCACCAGGTCAGGAGATTGAGACCATCCTGGCTAACACGGTGAAACCCCGTCTCTACTAAAAATACAAAAAATTAGCCGGGCGTGGTGGTGCGCGCCTGTAGTCCCAGCTACTTGGAGGCTGAGGCAGGAGAATGGCGTGAACCCGGGAGGCGGAGCTTGCAGTGAGCAGAGATCCTGCCACTGCCCTCCAGGCTGGGCGACAAAGCGAGATTCCGTCTCAAAGAAAAAAAAAAAAGAGTAACTCATGAGGAAATTCATGTGATTCAAATGAAAATTACATTGGTCAAAATTTCCAGAATATATAAAGTTGCTAAATATTAAAATGAAACATATTGGCTTTAATTTCAGCAGGAAAAAAATTTCAAAACATAATGTTATGCAAGAAAAAGCACTACGAGAAATCATACATCAGAAAAGGTAGATGGGGAAGAAGATTCGTGTTTATTGAGCACCTACTTTCCTACCCAAACTTTACATACATACTTACATATCTTATTTACATAATCCTCATAAACTTGTGTAGTAGCTGCTGCCATTCTTATTTTATAGATGAGGAAACTGAGGCTCCGAGTGAAGTCACATCACCACAGGTCATTGACCTCCCCGTGGTTCAAATGTGCTACCCACCTCAGTCTCAGTGGTTGGCAGCCTTCCCCCTATACAGGACAACCTAGAAATTAAGTAGGGATACAGCATGAGATCTGTATGAAGACCTGAATTCTCAATCCATCATAAAATATCGCCCTATATTACAGAAAATGAAATCCTGATAGACGACAATGACAAAAATCAGCCACCTTTTGCCATGTATCTGCTTGGTTTTGTAAGATCTGGTCATGATATCGGTTACTCTGAAGTGGCCTTTCTGTCTAAGGCAGAAATCAAGTTAGGCTCCTTCATTTTCATGACAAAATATTAATGTTGCTAACACAGCCGGTATCTTCGATCAGCAATTTTTACACACTCTTTACGAAGTTCAATTTTAAATTGATAACCACCAGTTGTTGCCCAAGGTACAGTTTAGACAACAGATAATTGAAAAACTGGGACGAAGGAACTTGTTAGTGATGTGCTATATTTTTTAGCTCCTCTAAACTCTGTTCTTAATGTCAAGTTAGTATGGAATGGCCTTGGAATATAGTAGCTCAGTTCTAGGACTAGCTACATAATTTGCAGGGCCCAGTGTAAAATGAAACAGTGAGGCCCCATGTTCAAAAATGATTAACAATTTCAAAATAGCAACAGCAGAGCATTAAACAAAGCCCGTCTGAAAACGGGACCTTGTGCAGTCACATGGGTCTCATGCCCTTGAAGCCAACCCAGTTCAGTTTCCTAGATATATTTTCAGTGCATTGAAAGATTTTAATGTTGTATCCTTTCTTGGGTTATTTTTAAGCAAGGTCCTATATAACAAATGGCCAGAAGTTTTCTTCTGGCCATGTAAAAAGCAGTAATTTGTATGCTCAATTCCTTTTATTTAAAAAAATATATAAAATATCCTTAAAATGCTTTTCTCAAATTTAATATTAGAAAAAATATTTTTTCCCCAAACAAATTCATGTGCTTTCTTTCACTATTCATTTTTTTTTTTTTTTTTTTTTTATGGAGTCTTACTCTGTCGCCCAGGCTGGAGTGCAGTAGCACAATGGCACAATGTCGGCTCACTGCAACCTCTACTTCCCAGGTTCAAATGATTCTCCTGACTTGGCCTCCCAAGTAGCTGGGATTGCAGGCACCCACCACCACACCTGGCTAATTTTTGTATTTTTAGTAGAGACAGGTTTTCGCCATGTTGTCCAGGCTGGTCTCAAACTCCTGACCTCAAGTGATCCACTCACCTTGGCCTCCCAAAGTGCTGGGATTACAGGCGCGAGCCACCGCACCTAGCCCACTATTTATTCTTGATTTATAAGTGCTTACTCAGTAACCACTGTCT
Organism: Theropithecus gelada; assembly: GCF_003255815.1. NCBI lineage: Eukaryota > Metazoa > Chordata > Mammalia > Primates > Cercopithecidae > Theropithecus > Theropithecus gelada. Next base: position 52,474,185 of record NC_037689.1, read on the forward strand.
GCAAGCATTGCTTTAAAGATTGGGATCAATCAGTAAGCAGGTGAACAGGGCAAAGTCCCTGTCTTAGTGGAGTTTACAACCAATGGGTGGAATTACGATCAATTTCCTAGTCCTCCTAGGGAAACTTACAACTCTCCAGAAAACTGGCAATGTTTAATGTTTACAGGCTTCTCCTCCACCAGATGTTAGCACGCTTAGCACACTATAGTAAAGAAGAAAAATTTTTAAAAAGCAGCAAATAAATATTTCAAATCTTATTTCAATGCATAGTGGGACCAAAATGGGGAAGCCACATTCTAACATACAGCCCTCCTGTGCTTCATATGATTTTTCTAATGCAAGAGCAGGAGCAAATTTCTGCATAATTGATAAGAATCATTTAGATATAAACGAAAAATATGTTTCCATGTAACTTGTTGACTGATAGATAATCAGGGTTTTGTGGCAAATTTTAGAGTTATCTCAGTTAACTTCTATCATATTGGCCAGGCAGACATGTTATATCTAGTCCCTGATTAAAGGAAAAAGAAAAAAGAAAGCAAAACATACCTAAACAAAGCTTTTTCATTGAACGTAAACATTAAATATAGTCACAGCTGGCACTCTGAGATTTTGAAAGCCTATATTCAATCAAGCATACCAGAAATTTCTTGGCCTGGCCATTGAACAGGGTGGTATTTATTGACAAAATAGCAGCACATAGTTATTAGGGACTATGAGCTTTGGAATCAGACAGCCTGTCATTCTGAATCTTAAATAGAATTCCTAAACTCTTCCCACAAAAACAGGGCCCACATAACCCTCTCAACCCATTACATCCTTAGCCCAAACCCCGCTTTCATCTTTAGTTGGGCTCTCAGTAAAATAGTTTGAAAGTTTCTACCCACACATCACAGACTCAGCTTAACTCCTTGAAACTTAAAGCATCTAATGGCTTGAAATGGCTCAAAAGATAAAATAATAAGTCAGTAGAGAATGACAAGCAAGTAAATGACTAGTGAGTGTTCCCTCTTTCAGAAATGCAAAAGTACAGATTATTAGGATAGCTCCTTAAATTGCCACATCCACCAAAAAATCCTTTGGAATGGAGATAAATGGGGATTGGGAAAGCTTTTCAACACTGGGCTTAATTGGGTTACAGTTCATCTTAGTTTGGGCTGCCATAACAAAATGCCATAGACTGAGTAGCTTATAAACAGCAGACATTTATTTCTTATAATTCTGGAGGCTGAAAAGTCCAAGATGAAACCAGGATGCTGACATGATTATTTTTATTCTGAGTCCTCTTCTCTTGACTTACAGGTGGCTGCCATCTTGCAGTGCACTTGCGTGATCTCTTCTTTGGGCATGTAGACAGAGAGAAAGTGAGCTCTCTGGTGTCTCTTCTTAAAAGAGCACTAATCCTATCAGGAGGGCCCTCACTCTTGATCTCGTCTAAGCCAATTACCTTTCAAAGGCCCCATCTCCAAATACCATCACATTGGAGGTCAGAGCTTCAACATATAAATTTTGCAGGGACATAATTCAGCCCATAGCACCACTGTTCAAAGTCTGATCTCTCAGCCCTACATGCAGAAGATGGAAAAGGGCACTTTATTTATAAACCACTTATTCTATTCTGGCACTGGGCTCAGGGCTTCAATATATTACTTCCATTAACAGAGCAAACCATAGTGGTGAGGCTCAGAGAGATGAAATAAGTCACTCCAAGTCACAAAACTAGTAAACTTTGCGAAGATTCAAACCCTGTCCCATTTGACCTCAGCGCTATAGTCTTTCTGAGAGCCCATGGGGCCTTTCTTAAATTTCAGTATTTACTGGTTAGGTTACTTAAGAGTTATAAAACCCAGAGAAAATAGTGCACACCAAAGTCACATGAAACCAATTTGAATCAAGAAGGGAATGTTTTTGTTTCATAGAGGGAGCTATAGTTGATCAAAGAGCATATATTTGTGTTTGCTCTTTAATCCATGATTGGATTCTACAAATTGGATTTGTTTAAAAAATTGCTTTGTCAACATGAAGTCAGAGAAAGGGGAATTAGATCGTCTATGAAAATATTTCAATGTCAGCTATGGTTTAGCATCCTTGTTTTGTTGGTCATGTGATTTTTCATGTCCCTAAAATCAATATCATCTAGCTTAGGAGGTATGGACTGTGTGAATCTAAATTATTTTGTACAGCCAAGCACAGTAGCAAAGAAGAAGAGGAAAAAGAAGGAGGAGGAGGAGGAGAACGAGAAGGAGAAGGAGAAAGAGGAGGAGGAGAAAGTGGAGGAGGAGAAAGAGGAGGAGGAGAAGAGGAAGAAGGATGAGAAGAGGAAGAGGAAGAACGAGAAGGAGAAAGAAGAAGGAGGAAGAAGAAGAAGAAAGAGGCAGCTCAATAACTACTCAATCAGAAGAAGAAGAAGAAGAAGAGGAACGAGGCAGCTCAATAACTGCTCAGTCGTTACCTGGCAACATCACTTGATATATCTTCAAATACTTTGCTGCTGAGACAAGAGAATCTACCAGTGTCCTTCCTAGGGTTAAAACACAGGGGCTCAAACCTCCCAGATGATTACTCCTCCCACCTTGACCTAGTATTCAGCACTTCATTGCAGCTTCTCTTTCCCCAAACAGCCCCAGTTTAGTAGTTCAAAGGTTGAGGATTTTTTTCTATAAAGGTCCAGAGAGTAAATACTTTCAGCTTTGCAGGCAATATGGTCTCTGCTACAGCTACTCAACTTGCAGTTGTAACATGAAAGCAGCCACGGACAACACGTAAACGAATGAGTGTGGCAGTGTTTCGATAAAATTTTATTCACAAAAATGATGTTGGCACAGATTTGGCCCGAAAGCTGTAGTCTGCCCACTCCTGCACACATAAATAATGTAGGGTGTTTGTTTGTGTTTTTGACATTTTTATGATAAACGGCAAAGAGGGTTCGCATCACACACTTCAGAGAAAAACTCAATTAAATTCCCCATTGAAATTCTCATTTCTTTACCCCAGTAGCCCCAGGTCTCTTTTGTTTTTCCCTTTGTACTACAAATCTTTCAAAGAGCCCAATATTCTGCAGAGTGTTCAGTTCTTGCTCAAAGTATGCAAGCCCAGTTAAACAGTTAACAATACCCATTGTCCTTTAAAAGTGGTTTCAATGAGCATTAGGGTTCTTGGAATGTGTCTGTATTTGTCAGCATTCTGCCTTCGGAGAAATAGAACCAAAAAGATACACACACACACGCACACACACAAACACACACACACACACACACAGAGAGAGAGAGAGAGAGAGAGAAAGAGAGAGAGAGATTATAGGAATGGGCTCACACAGTTATGGAAGCTGAGAAGTCCCATGGTCTACGCTGTGTAACCTGGAGAACCTGGAAAGCTGGTGGTGTAGTTCAGTTTGAGTCTCAAACCAAGAGGAGCTAGTGATGTAATAGAGAGTTCAAATCTGAAGACTTCAGAACCAGGAGCTCCAATGTCTGAGGTCAGGAGACGATGTGTGTCCCAGCTCAGAGAGACCGCATTCACCTTTCCTCCAACTTTTTGTTCTACTGGGGCACTCAAGATTGGAAGATCCCTGCCCACATTAGTCATGGTAGGTCTTCTTTACTCAGTGTACAGATTCAAATGCTAATTTCTTCCAGAATACCTTTCACAGAGACACTCAGAACTAACGTTTTACCAGCTCCCTGGCTGTGCCTTAGCCCAGTTAACTTGATATATAAAATTAACCATTATGTGTCCCTTGAAGGTCTTGCCCTCTACTCCAAAACTGCATTAAAAATACAATGTCCATGGGCTGGGCGCGGTGGCTCACGCCTGTAATCCGAGCATTTTGGGAGGCCGAGGCAGGTGGATCACCTGAGGTTGGGAGATCGAGACCAGCCTAACCAACATGTAGAAACCCATCTCTACTAAAAACACAAAAATTAGTCTGGCGTGGTGGTGCATGCCTGTAATCCCAGCCACTTGGGAGGCTGAGGCAGGAGAATCGCTTGAACCTGGGAGGCAGAGGTTGCGGTGAGCCAAGATAGTGCCACTGCACTCCAGCCTGGGCAACAAGAGCAAAACCCCACCTCAAAAAAAAAAAAAAAAAAAAATGCAATGCCCAATAATCATATGGAAATCAATGTCCAATAATCATCAGGAATTGCAAATTAAAAATTCAATCAGATATTGCTACATACCCACTAGAATGACTAAAATAAAGAATAATGGCAACACCAAATGTTAGCAAGGACATTGCTGGTGGGAATGTAAAATTCTACCGACACTTTGGAAAAATGTTGGAAGTTTTTGAAATAGTTATCTATATATACTCAGCAATTACATCCCAAAATAAATGAGAACCGTAAGTCCACGTAAAGACTTGTACATGCATGTCACAGTAGCTTTATTTATAATAGCCCAACACTGCAAACATCCCAGATGTTTATCAACAGGAAAATATATGAACAAACTGTGGTATATTCATATCATGGAATAGTGCTCAGCAATAAAAAAGGAATTAACATGCAACAACATAGATGGTTGTCAGAAATATTATCCTAAGTGTAAGGATCTGGATGCAAAAATGAGTACACACAATACAATCCATTTATATGAAATTCCATATGGACAAAATTAACCTATGGTGATACAAATCAGAGTAATGGTTGCTTCTTAGTCGGGATACGGAGACTGACTAAGAGCCAATCACACAATATTTCCATCATGCGACTAACAGCCAATCACACAATATTTCCATCATTCCAGTAATGAGAGATCTTTCTGAGATGATGGAAATATTATGGGTCTTAATACATACTTGTCAAAACTGACTGACCAGTATATTTAGGATCTCAGTATATCACTGTATGTAAATTTTACCTCAATACAAAATTTTTGTGATAGTGTATTTACTTGACATTTTAAAAGACCCAAAATGACTGCCAAAGCTCCAGCCATCACATCTGTATTCCAAGCAGTAGAGAGAAGAACTAATGGAAAGATGAAAGGACAAAGACACATGCCTGCTGTCTGATCTTTCTTATGGAGACCCAAAGTCCCACCAACAATGTGCACTTAAGTTTTACTGGACAAGCCTAGATTTTAAAATAAGTGGGAAAATAGACACATGCACTTTTTGGTCAAGCATCGTTCCAGGTAGAATAAAATTCATGTAAGTAGCAACAAGAAGAATGGATATTGGCTATCCATTGGTAGGTTAAATCACATCATAAAAAAGTGGGCATGCACACAAATTCTTACACAATTTGAGGAGATTCATGTACCCTCACTAGATCCCATTTTAGCTGAATTATATATTTAAAACCACTGGTCTAATAAGATTAAGCAACTGATTATTCCTAAACACGGTTAATGAAAAGTGTGTGAATGGGAAACTCACATGGCAATGGGCACTAGAACAATCTATAAGACTGGGTAAAATATGCCATACTCATCCACCTGGCAGGTCTTCCATAGGCTTTAGTTTATTAAGTAGAATTTTATTCTACTCATCCACTGGGTAGAATATGCCATATTCATCCACCTGGTAGGTCTTCCAAAGGCTGCAATTCATTAAGTAGACTGTTCTTAATTGAACAGCATTTAATTCTGCTGCCATCTTAAATTTGCAGTATGTGAATGGAAGATAGGCCACTTTGCTGAAGTGTACATTCTACTTACACACTTGATTTGATCACATTATTTTGCAGGTGTCTCTACTTCAATTAATTGCATATTGGTGAACTGCGTCATTTAAACTCAGTACAAAACTGAAGTATTCAAATGATAGTCTCTTCAGTATAATTATTCCACATAAGTTGGAGTGCTGACAAAATGTTGTCCTTTTTTTTTTAAATAATAGCTTCAAGTATATTCAAGATTACATAACATAGAAAATGTCAACAAGATATGAAAAATATAAAATGAAAATAATGAGGTTAAAACTTTATGTGTTTAATTTTTCTCCATAAATTCACAACTAGTTTTTCTTATGAAATCAGGCTACAAATTCCCAATATCCTATACAGTTTTTTCAGGCTGATTTGAAGAACAAAGGAAAGTACCTTAAGAAAAGCCCCACAAAGACATGGTATTTTTGCTGACCAGTAACTAGATGTTGCTCTGTAAAAAACACTGACTTTCTTTAATTGTTAAAGCAAAGAGAAAATGAAAGTTATTCGATTGAACAAAGGAAATGCATGACTTATTCTACATACTGTATTTGAAGACTAACTTGACTTTTTTTCTTATAAATTAACCTCTTACCTGAGTAGATATTGAAAATTAAATACCAGTATCCTTTCACTAAACTCAAAATCTGAAGAATGCCATCTTACTATTGGGTCGTTCACTGACACAGCACCATACTGGTAAATTAATATTTCATAGAGTATCATAATAAGCAGTACTATTTATTGAGCATTTACTCAGTGAGGAGGCCTTTACATATAACGTTGCTGTGGTAGACTGAATAATGTTTTTCCCATGTCCTGAACTTGTGAATGTTACTTTATGGCAAATTTGATTAAATAAAGGTTCTTGAGGTGGAGAGATTATCCTGGATTATCTGGGCAGGTCCAATGCCATCAAAAGTGTCTTTTTAACAGAAAAGGTAACGAGAAGATGGAACTGGAGAAAGTTGAAGATGCCATGCTGTTGGCTTTGAAGTCGGAGGAAGAGGAGTCCATGAGCCACAGAAGGCAATGAATTTTCATAGCTTTTAGAAGCTGAAAGAGGCAAAGAGTGGGTTGTCCCTTAGATAAGCCTCCAGAAGGAACCAGCCCTGCCAGCACCTTGACTTTAGCCCAGTGAAACTGATTTTGGACTTCTGGCCTCCAGGACTGTAAGATAATGTATTTGTGAAACAGCAACTAAATTTGTGGGAATTTGTTACAGCAGCAATAGGATACCGACACAATTTCTAATTTCCGAACCACTCTGGAAGGATGGCATTATTGCTATACAACTACTCACACGTTTATCAGATGAAGCAAATGAGACAGGAAGAGAGGTAAAAAAATAAATAAATAACTAGGCAATGTACACAGCTACAGAATGATAGAGACAAGCTTGGCAGCTAGGTGTGACTTGAAGCCCACAGACCATTCTCCTCTATCATACTGGCTAATATGAACTGTCAAGGCACATTTCATTGTGTATTGTCCTAAAAGTTTCTTCTCCGGTTAATAAATAAAAAGAAGCAAATCAAAGTGTCCCATTTGCACATCTTTATTTCAAAGGGAAAGTATTTGTTCAAAACAATGGGCTGATTGAACCATATACTTGCAGGGTTCTAGTGTGTTTCCATAAGGAGGCTTTTATGTTCCAAATGAAACTCTTTTATCCCAATAGGTATGGGAAATATAGTCATAATGCAGCTATCAAGAATGGATTCTGGGCTGGACACAGTGGCTCACGTCTGTAATCCCAGCACTTTGGGAGGCTGAAGTGGGCAGATCACTTGAGGTCAGGAGCTTGAGACCAGCCTGGCCAACATGGTGAAACCCCATCTCTAATAAAAACACAAAAATTAGCTGGGCGTGGTGGTGCACGCCTGTGGTCCCAGCTACTCTGGAGGCTGAGGCGAGAGAATCACTTCAGCCCAAGAGGCCAAGGTTGCAGTGAGCTGAGACTGCACCACTGCACTCCAGCCTGGGCAACTGAGTAAGACTCTGTTTCAAAAAGAAAAAAAAAAAAAGGATTCTACATGAAAACTCCATGGAGAGGAATTATAAACCTAAGAGTGGTTACTCCTATGAAGCATTGCACAATTGGTAAGGAGTCTGGCCTCTGCCTGAAGGTTTAATTTCTATGAAGGTGCTTGATAGTGGACATGTGATATGCTCCTCATCCACGTTTCACAGGAGTTTCTCCCTTGCCAGCTAAATTAAAATTCAAAAAGAATTTTCCAGAAACATATCATTTGGGGTTGTATTTTGTAATGTTTGAGAAGTGCTGAATTAAAAAATGGATTAATAAATAAATTAAATAAATCTTAAAAGCATAGAATGAAGCAAATAGTGAAAAAGTAAAATATTTTATTGAATTGTGATACATTTATCCAATGTGTATGTGTTCCCTTCAAAGCCCCTGGAAGATGCTGGATTCTGTGGGAGATTACTAGATATTTTGTGATTTGATCTTTGTTCAAATGAAATCTTATAACTTCTTCTACCAGAAAGATTTTGACAATTTTCATGGATGCATTTCAATAAGTTATTGAAACATCAGCATAGAAGGTAGTTTTAAACATTTGCAGAAAAGCATTTAGAGATTAGTCTGGTAAAATAGTGACATCTTGTGGCAAGAATTGGTAACAAAATTTCTAACGTTAGAAAAAAAATTAATATAAGGAAGCCAAGTACAATGGAAGGAGGAAAAAACATTAAATTTTTGTTCTTGTAGATAAAATGAATTTTTCTCATTTTAGCTTTTAGTTGTGAGAAAAAAATTCTGGGGTTTTGACTCATACGTTTCATACTAACAAGGACAAAATAGTTTAACTTAGGGAATAAAAGCCCTCTTATGGAATAGACCAGGGTGCTGCAAATATTTTATTCCATCAACTCACTGTTTAGAACAAAACATATTCTACCTTTTAAATGCATACGACAAGAGAAACTTTGATTTGTTTCTATTTTTTTAAATAAAAGTAGAGGAAACACGTTTTTCCCTTTAGTGCCCATAGCAGATGCTTTTGGAGATTTTCTCCGCGTTTCCTCCACTGACCCTTTGTGGCTTGGGTGGACGGAAATACATTGCATGCATTATCTCTGCCTGGGGTCTATCTCTGGCTGCAGAAATGAGTCCTGCCTATGCTGGGCAGTCAGGAAATACCTGGAAGTTAGCAATCCCATGAACCACTCGGAAGCAAGGGGGCAAAGGGATAAATAAATACCTCAGCTTCTTCCCCCTCTTAGTGGGACAATTCTGAATTGTTTTCTACATGCTCTCTCGGGAGGACCTCAGCAGAACTAAACTCCAGCTGCCTACAACAGTGATTTGCACCTTTTATTGTCTTTCCTCTATTCCTAACTCCTTCTCTATGCTTCCTGGCATCACTACCAAATAAACTATGTGCGCTCAAATCATTGTCTCAGGGCCAGCTTTTGGAGAAATCCAAACCAAAAAACAACAACAAAAAACAAACAAACACCCAATGATGTACCCATGCTCTATATACACACATGTAAATGTGTTTCAAAGAAAAAAAAAATGAGTTCTAAGCATTTTTACTAGTTTAATTAGCAACACATCAAAATGAAAAGAACAAAGACAAGTCTAGCCTATTTTGGTTTTATTGCAACAGTAAAGCCTTTTACAGCCGCTGGCAGCCCTGCTGCTGTTCCTCTGGAGTCCTTCTCTTTATGGAAATAGAAGTTCAACATAGGGGAATTGCCTCAGTAAGGAAAGAGGGCATCTCTACTCCAGGGATTTTGTATCCATTCTAAAATCCCTGTAAGAAAACTTGAACTGGGTGCTGAGAGCTGGTTGAACCAATTAATTTACTAATTGGCTCAGGAATAATATATTAAGATTGCGTACTCGAAGACCCAAGAATTAGAAATGCATCTTAGAAAATCTATTCATTCATTAGGAGTTGTCTTTTTTTTTTTTCTTTAACAGCCAATTTAAGCCAATTTAGTCAACTATTTTTCTTCACTTTCAAGGGCATGTGAGGGGCAGAGAGACCAGTGAGTATCTCGATATTTTACACAAAACAGATCCCAGCCCAGGAGGTAATATAAAAAAAGATGGGGGTGCGACTAGTAAGCACTTGGACCATCAATCACATGTAAATTTCAACCTCTGGCCACAACTTTGCATCAAAAGTCAATTTATTCCGACTTGATGGCAATGGAGGGGCAAAAAAGCTGTTTTATATTGGCATGTGGAAAATTACAAAATAAATCTCAAATGTATTCACCTGAACTCTTGGTCACAAACAAGTCAAACATGCTAACTACAGCATGTGACTAATAGCACTTTATATACCAAGTGATGTTGGTAAAGTCATGTTTTCATTTTCCTTTAAAAGAAAACAATTTCCTACCCAATTATTCATCTTCTCAAGTAGTAAATTTATGAAGTTTAGCAGTCATTAAACTAAAAAAAAAAAGAATTGATGTGCCCCAAGTTTCAGAATAATAAATGCCTTTTTAAAAACTACCATATATTCTAAAACTAAATCCCCATCTTGAAATCTATGAGTGCATCCTATTTTATTAGATTTTGGAATCCCAGAGTATCTTTCTCTCTGAAAGTAGAATATTAATAGCGAGGCATTGTGCCTAATATTTTACATGTATGATTTCATTTAATGCCTATGATGCTGTGGTACAGTTATTGTGATTACATACATTTTACAGAAAAGAATGCTGAATATTTAGGAAAGTTGCCCAAATTCAAGTCTGTCTAACTGCAAACTCAAGCCCAACCAGGTATCACTGCATAATAAACAAACACAAAATATCAACGGCATATCACTGGAAAGATTTGTTTCTTACATGTCTGCACATCGGCTGAACTACCTCAGTTCAATTGATCTTGGTTGGGCTCAGTTGAGTGGTTTCAAGCTGTAGGTTGAATCCACCTCTGCTCCACATGTCTCTCAATCCCTTGGGATCAGCAGACTAGCTGGACCATGGTATTCTCATGGTGATGACAGAAATACAGAGGGTAAATGAAATACACAAGGTCTCATAAGGCTTAAGCTCATATCTGACACAGTGTTACTTCCATCCACATCCCATTTGCCATAACAAGTCAGGTAACCAAGCCCAAAGTTTAGGGGTAAGGAAGGAAGTATATTCCTCTTTTAGTGAAAGAACATGCAAAGTTACATAGCAAAGTGTGGATATAGGAAAGGATAAAATGTTGGAAAAAAAATTCAACATAACCCACTCACTATGTCAGTGGGCTCCCATAGTGGCATAATCTTTCATAAATCATTTGAGATGTATGTGTCCACAGCGAGGAAAGGGATGGCTTAACACTCTGATATACTCTGGAATACTGAAATAATATTAAATCTGATCAATTAAGCAAGACAGAGGTGATATATCTCTAAGTTCTGAAAACCTGAAGTCTAGAATCATTGGCAGATTCCATCATGTGCTAAATTATGAAGCAGATAAATTTGCCCTTGACATTGCTCAATCTCACCTCTAATCATCCCTGGTTTCATGCCTCTGTCTTATCTATTTCTCCTGTCCCCCTAACAAAATATCCCTGTAAGCCCACTTCCACTAAACTCAACCCTCTGCACTTCGAGACTTCTCTGTCTGATAGCTAACACCATCTTTGATAGGGACAGCTGAATGGGTAAATGGGTTTTTTGCTTAAAGACTTACACATTTTAACTAGGGATTCCTGGACACAGAGCACGTGAGCTTAAACAGCAGTTGTAAAAAAGAAAAAAACTTTGGAAATAAAACTTTTATCTTCCAACAAACTTAATTAGAAATCCAAATTATTAAAAGATAAATGACCATACTGTTATTCTACTATTGGTCAAATAATGTTAATGTAATTATTGATAGTCTATTATTAGTTGACAGGGGGAGGGGGTGGCTAAAAGAGACAAAACCTGTTTGTTCTCTTGGTCAGTCTCTCCTATTGTCCTTGATGACCTGTGTAGTTCTTCTGCAGAATCCCCTGGTACTGAGAAACACAGTTTGAAAACCCAAAATATAAACTCTCATGCTAAGAATATCTGGTAGATCCTCTCTTCTTTCCAGTCACAGTGAACCACTCACAACCTCTGTGAATGCATAAAGCTATCTTGGTCCCAGGGCCGGTATGGTGGGATTTGAGTTGCATGTGAAATTTGTTATCCCTTTAGCTTGCAACAGTGCCTGAATATTGACAATTGGTTAATATTCCTTTGGTCTAGGGCATTTTCTTGTCCAGGATCCCCTCTGAAAGGGTAAAACCTCTGTAGAGAAATAATTCATCAGTCTATTAATACCTTAGCTTTGAACAGGTTTTCATGAATGGCCTACAGATGTCACAGGTAGGTGGGGTAGGAACTGTGAGATCTAAATATCCATGGGACTTGGTGAAAAGAGGTCAGGAGAAACTGTGAAAAAAAAAAAAATGAGCTGGAAAAAAGGGAGATGAAAGTGGAAACGTGAAGTGAATTCAAAACAGAGGCAAGCTTTGTCTAACAAACACCTTTTCATGAAGCAAGCTCCAGCTAGTACCATATAGAGATCATTTCTCTGAATACAGAGCTCTTAGGAGGTGCACGTTCATTCGCCTTCTGTGGGGAAAACCAAGTAGGTGGGTTTCCTTTGGATTCCATTCTTATTGTGGGATTTGTGAAAATTCTGATTGATCCAGAGCTCAAAGTCTCCTTTTCAAACCATATCTTTTTGGAATAAACTGCCCAAGGAAGAAAATTATTTTTCTCATTTAGTATAGATACTAGAAAGGGGGAAATAGATCAAATGGGCATAGATAGGGTTATCTGATAGTGTGTTACATCTAAAGTCAATCATATGGTAAATGATCAACTGTGCCTTATCAAGAGCAAAAATAATACGGAACTCATTGACTTACTATAGGATGACTTATTCTTTGGAGGTAGCATATACTATCAAGTAACAGGTGGTTGCTGAAAATCACAAATTCATAAGATATGAGAGGAATTTAGTGTTTCTCATAAAATTCTTCAGGACTTCTCTGGAAACTTCCAGTGTATTTGTTTAATTCGATTCAGCAAATATTTAGTGCCTATTATGTGCCAGGCACTGTGCTAGGTCCTGGAAAGGCAAAGATGAATAGGACATTCTCTCTGCCCTCAACGTGCTCAAAATGGAAGTGAGGAAGACAGAAATATAAATGACTAGCTAGATTACAGTGTAATCACGGCTACATTACAGGTATAAAAAGAGTGGTATGGGAATCAGCACAGGAAGGAATGATCTAGTCTTTGGCCATCAGAGAGAGAGAAAATGGCAGGTCAGGAGAGCCACCCTATATGGGAGCCTCTGTAGCTCAAACAGGCCTTGAAAAGCCATCAGTGACTTTAAAGATGCAAAAAGGCATTATTAGATTGGCTGTCTTGAAAAAAGCACTCAGGCAGGAGAGAAAAGGAGTCAAATTAGTTAAGAGGTTCCTGCAATCGATCAGTCAACATCTATTAAAATAGACTAAATAAAATGTGGAGTTAGGAGGCAGAGAAGAGATTTCTTCCAGGTGACCTCAGGAGAGAGATAAAATGAAAGCTCTCCAGTACTCAAACAAGAGATACATAAAAGACAATCACTTGTTTACCTGTGTGAGAAAACTAAAATTTTCTAATTCCTGTAATACATTGCAGTGGTTGAGGTGCTAACCCTGTTCCCTTCTAAATAAGAAGGAAATCAAGAACTCCCATTTCAGGATGAGTCAAGCAGCCACTAACAATAAGACATGAGACCTGTCACAGGGAGAGACTCACATCTTCAAATGAAACAGACTTGCAATATCCCCCTTCATAGAAATCCTCATATGAGATAGCTACCCTCCTGGCATGGCTATGAGAAACTTGCATTTGCTTTAGACTTAAACGTCTTGACATCATGATAAATTTCTGAGGATTACTTTGTCACATATATACTATGCAAAGCACTGTGAAAATGGGTAGAAAATAACATATTAATACTCCATGATCAGTGCTGGACAGCATGTAGTGGGTAAAGATGTTAATGGGATTGCGGATGTCGCCCCATCAATTAAGAATCTGCTATTGAATGCCAGCACCCGGAAGTCTACCTGGCATAGGGTAAGCACTGAAAGAATATTTGATGGGTGAATGAATTAAAAAGAAGTACAGATATCAAGAAAACGTAATTGACTTTTGTGATACTTGTCTCTGAAATGGTAAGAAAATACTAATGAACTCCCGCATAGGGTTGGAATAGAAAAGCATAATAAGTATTTTGTCAGATTTTCTGGTTATTTTTTTCATTTCCATCTTCCGCGGTTCAAAGTTCCATCAGAAGTGGGAATACGTTTCAATTCTTAGACAAATAGATACGTTTCAATTCTTAGACAAATATATGAACTATTTCCTCTTCTTGTACCTTAGTGGGGAAAAAAGATTTTTTATGAATAAGCAAACTATAAAATTCGATTCATATACTCAGAATAAAATAAGGTGAGAAAAATGCCTGGGGAATTATAGCAAATTATGGTATGTGTGAGTGGTCATTAATATCCTTACTGTTACGTAGTGGGGCATGATCACCTTCACAAAAAGAGAGCTGAATCTCAAAATTCTCCAGAAATAAAATTAAAATGTGACCCAATATGTCAAAACTTGGTGAACATTTTTATGACCCATCGATTGTATCATTGCAAGTCGTTAGAGAGAAGATTTTGATGAACATCAATTTCTACATCAAGAAAAATAAATGAGTCTCCATTTCTTTCCTTCCCTTTGTTCTCACCTTCAAGTTGTTAAGGTCTTTGAGAAGAATAAAAGATGACACTTCAGTAGCTCACAAATCAGACTTAACTGTTCCCATGTCAGTTTGAGTTTAGAAAAGATTACTTTCATCTAACAGCCCTCTCAGATACAGTACTACGGTGGGGTACTATGTCACCTCCAGAAATGATTTGCACTGCATCTATCTAAATTTTAAAATATTATAGAACTCTGCCTTCTATCTATCTGCATGGTTTTAAAACAGCTCCCAACAGTGCCTTAACAACACAAAGAACAAAGAAAGGCATTTTTCCTATTCCTTAACTACTTAGAATCCTAAATTAAGTTCATCTTTCAAGAGAGGTTCAGAACAGAGGTCAAAATGAACACACACACAGATGCAACTCTTCTCCTTGTTTTCAGTCACCATAAAAGAAACAATCCAAACTTAAGGTTTAATCACTTTCATTCAAAAGTGTAAATGGAATGTAAGGGGCCCTCGTGAGGAATGCAAACATGAGTAATATCTTTTCTCAGTGAGCTCCCAATCTAGCTGGGCCAACAAGAGATTACACAAGTATTTTAAATGTACAGAATAATAAGATGATTGCTTTAGAAATGTGTCAAAAGTGCCAACAATGCTAAGAGAAAGAAAAGATAACTTCAAAACTAACCAGAACTGGAAACGTAAGACCATTCTTGGTCCAAAGACATGGGATAATCATAGTATCAGGAGTTGTCAAGGAGATGTGAAATGTCGCCTAGGAGTCAAGAGAGCAGTGGGAAAAATTCTGAAAAACTGAGTCTGGAATAAAGTAGGGGTGACCTTGAGTGCCAGGGCCAAGAATTTAGAATTTATAAGATAATCAGTGAGAATGCTTCAAAGTGAGGAAATACAGTTTCAGCTACTGTTTAATTTGGAAGCAATGTGAGACTGGGATAAGGAGAGAGAGAGACCCCATTCAAGTGGACATTAACAAGATATCTATTATAGTAATGGCCCAGTAATGAGATTTGAAACCAAGGCCCCTGGAGAGGGAGTGAAAAGAACGTTTCAAATTCAAGAGATATAGAGAGACATAATCTCCAGGGTTTTGTAAGTGCTGGGATGTGAAGACTAAATGGGTAGAGAAAAACATGAATTAGTTGTGAAGTCTATGTGACTAGGAAAATGGTGTGGCATTAATATAAATTGGGAAACCAAAAAAAAAAAAAAAAGGGGGCAGGGTACATATGGAAAAGGAAGAGATAACTTGTTCAGATCTAAAAATATGTTGAATTTGAGGCCCTAATGGAGCAATCAGGTAGGAATTTCCTCTTTGGCTCGATGGCATGACCTACAGTAGATCCATTCAATTTTGTGATTTCATCCATGTGTAAGAAGAAAGTAGAATTTGTCACGCGCTGGGTATTGCCAAGGTCCACCTGCAATGAGGTCAAGGAGA
This sequence comes from Theropithecus gelada, assembly GCF_003255815.1. NCBI lineage: Eukaryota > Metazoa > Chordata > Mammalia > Primates > Cercopithecidae > Theropithecus > Theropithecus gelada. The sequence goes on from NC_037689.1 coordinate 52,490,025, forward strand.
ATAAGTGCTTCAAATTACTAGCAAAAGTGGTATTCGGATGGCTGCTCTTGGAGTCTAGGTTGGACAGGTTAAAAGAGGAGCCCTGTGATTTATTTCCCTATATCAAATCTCCTTACTTCTCCTGATTTCTGTATTTTTTTCTTAATGTGTTACCTAGAATCACTCCATCTTTTTCTTCAAGCCTATCAGATCTACCCTAGTTTTTCACCTTGCCACCAGCCCTTGTAGATTAGTATGCTTATAGATTGGTAAAATTGAATCAGGGTTTCCAAAATATTGTGTCTAAAGTGGACTTCAGAAAACATCATTTGTGTCAGACTAAGGAAGGAAGTAAAAAAATGGCACATTAGCAAAGCAAGATTTTCCCTCAACCATATCACTACCACAGAAAGAGAAGAAAGAGTGGGGGAACAGGAGGAGGAAGAATGGGAGGAGGAAAAAAACAAGAACAAGAAGGGAAGGAAGGAAGGAAGAAAGGAAGAGAGGAAGAGTTTTAGATTGATTTTTATTGATGTGCACTAGAATCACATAAATATGATTGATTTCAATAATTCAAGTCAACATGGAGGCAAGAAATCCAGATATACCAGTCCTCAATACCATTAATCCGATAAAGCAAATCTTCCCTCGTTAATTCTGTTTTCACCCATATAGACCCTACTTAGAACTATTAGAAGTAGAAAATAGAGATCTTGAATTCAAAACTTTTAGTATTAATTTGAGCTTTTTGTGTGAACTAGAACAACTTATTTCCCTTTTGAACCTTAATTATCTTGCATATAAAATAGTTATAATAACAGTCACCTTATAATGTTACTTTAAAATACATGTATGTGTGCTTATGTGTTCCCCACCATAGAATTCAACATAGTCTCAATAACTTCTAGTTCACTTCCTTACAAAACTATTGTTAGAATTAAATAAAATAATGTGTTTGGAGGCACTTGGAAAACTGTAGATTATCTCAACAAACTTACAAAGTAATAAAACGATGCTTGAAAAAATAGCTTTATGTACATATCCTCATGATTCATTTTATGTCGACATTGAGAATGAACTTGTTTTACCCAATAATCCCTTGAAGACTTACTGAGGTTCTAAATATTCTACATGCGAAAACAAAATTGTACTGCGTTCCCTAGAGTATTTTCAATCATGATAAAACACCGTCTAACCGAAATGCATATTTTTTAGATGCAAGCCACATTTGACTTTGAAACTATGCTGACACAGAGAGAAAATGCAGTGCTGATTAGCTTTCTAAGCCCCACTAGATTTTCAAGATAATCACAGTCTACTCCACATTTTAGTTGTATAAATGTGACCTTAATCTGTGTTGATGTGACCTCCAAAACTTAAATTAAAATGGTTTCAAACCCAGAGACCTCTGACCTCTGGTGGTAGTTAATTGTAAAAGGTCTTCATGTTCACATACACAGAGTGTTACTCTCACATTAACTAAATAATGTGTCTCATGCATATTTGTGCTGTTTCAAATATTACTTGCTATTGGGATTCATACAATAAAATATCATTGCAAAGCATTTGTGTCAGAAAATTTCAAGTGACAGAAGCCCAATTCAAACTAAAAACGAAATTTGGGGACACACATGTCTGAAAAGAATATGGATAAATCTGAGCATGCATCAATAGATCTAGTGGCACAAACCATGAATATAGGACTCCATCTCTTTAAATAGCTCAGCTTCATTTCCTGCCTTTGCGCTTTATTCTCATGCATACTTTAACACTGTGTAGGTGGTTGCCAGCAGGTACAGGTTTATATAGGCAAATCCCAACAGATAAAAGGGACTGCCTCACTTTCAACAGTCCCAGCAAAGGTTCTGAAACTGTCTCAAATTAGGTAGCCCATGCCCATCAGGGAGGTAATTACTGTGATGCGGGATATGAAATACTTTTATAGGCCAGGCCTAAGATATATACCCACTGCTGCAGCCAAGGGTAGAGTCTAAATCACCCAACGTGAATGGACCAAGAGTGAGAAAGGAAGGGATGTTTTACAATAGGAAAATTGGAGTACTTACTGAGGTCAATAAGGGGAAGGGATGCTGACCAGCAAAAATATGATGGTCGTTATAGCTTTGTAGAATACATAATGGTCACTTACAATAACACATTTTCTCAATATGTGTGGCTCTTAAAATGTTTTGATCTTTAAAAGGAAATTCTCACATTTGAAAAGCTTGAGAATCACTAAATCAATTCTTTTTTCTATAGGAGTATATGGACTGATATAGATCAAATACATGGATGAGTAACTGAAGTTTCTATCTCTCAATTTAGTTGATCAGTGTGGTATGATGCCTGAGATGTCTGCTTTGAAACTTCTTTTGCCTATGAGTCACTAGCTCAGTGAGTTTTCTTGGTCTGTTAGGTAACTTCACAAAGCATTGCCTTCTCCAGGGAGCAGAAAACAGCATGAAAAGAAAATCTCACAAAGCACATTTTCAGCATGAATTTTTGAATTGTTTATCCCTGAATCAACTGAAGTATCCAGGTTAGGTGCTTACAGAATGTGTTTATGAATTTCCTTAGTGCTAATTTGGAATTAGTTATGCATTCTACATATAAAGGCATTTACACTTACTTCCATAAGATAAGTTAACACAAAGTAATTTTATGAGGTTAATTATGATGGTGCACTCTAAATGAGCACAATTGTTAGAATCATTACATACTCATGATGGCAAGAGCCCCCCTTCCCCTCCTATACTTTTCTAGCTACTTGGAAGTTCATTTTTCCATGGAAGGAAAATCTGTAGTGTCATAAGAGATCACTTCACAATTACTTTATGCATAAGGTTTTTTATCTAAAAAATAAGTACTTGCATGAGAAATCCTATTTTCATCACTCATTCTTTCAGCCATGTTGAGCTTTGTGGTTTAAATCTCATATAATGCCACGTAAATGACAGACTCCTATCTATTCACAAAATCATACTATCTTTCAATTTCACCATAATGCTTAGACCTCCAAATCTTCTTCCTTCACAAATTGCAACTAAGTAGTTTAATCTTAATAATTTAGTTTTTCATTAAATAGGATTCTGGTACTTTTTTTATTTTTTTAAATTTTTTTTTTGAGACGGAGTTTCGCTCTTGTTGCCCAGGTTGTAGTGCAATGGCGTGATCTTGGCTCAGCGCAACCTCCACCTCCTGGGTTCAAGTGATTCTCCTGCCTCAGCCTCCCGAGTAGCTGGGATTACAGACATGCACCACCAGGCCCGGCTAATTTTGTATTTTTAATAGAGACGGGGTTTCTCCATGCTGGTCAGGCTGGTCGCGAACTCCCAACCTCAGCTGATTCACCCACCTTGGCCTCCCAAAGTGCTGGGACTACAGGCGTGAGCCACCGTGCCCGGCCTCTGATACATTTTAACTAAAAAATGTTGATTGTACAAAACAATAATTCGAATGATATTTGCAAACAAATAGCCCAAATTTATTCACTTTTTTCTTCTCTCTTTCCTCCTTGTCTTTTAACAATTCTTCTTTTTAAATTTATTATTTTTAATTGACAAATAGAAATTGTATAAATTTATAATATACAACATGGTTCCATATATATATATAAATAAACATACATTGTGGAATGATTAAATCAAGTTAATTAACATATTACTTCACATACTTACTGATATGGTTAGGTTTCACGTCCCCACCCAAATCTCATGTCGAATTTTAATCCCCATAATCCCCGCATCTCGAGGGAGTTACCTGGTGGGAGTTGATTGAATCATGAGAGTGGTTTCCTCCATGTTCTCTTGATAGTCAGTGAGTTCTCATGAGATCTCATGGTTTTATAAGGGGCTCTTCCCTCTTGCTTCTCTCTTCTCTCTCCTGCCACCTTGTGAAGAAGGTGCCTGCCTCCCCTTCCACCATGATCCTAAGTTTCCTGAGGCCTCCCCAGCCATTCGGAACTGTGAGTCAATTAAACTTCTTTCCTTCATAAATTACCCAGTCTCAGGTAGTATCTTTACAGCAGTGTGAGAACAGATTAATACACTTATCTTTTTTATGGTGAGAACATTAACGTTTACTCTCTTAGTGATTTTCAAATATACTACACATTATTATTAACTATAGTCACCATGATGTACACTAGAGCTCTTGAACTTAGTTCTCCTATCTAACTGAAATTTTGTACCTTTGACCAATATCTCCCCACTTCTCCTGCCCCCAGCTGCTGGTAACCACTATTCTGCTCTCTGCTTCTATGAGTTAGACAACCTTATTAAATACATCTTTCTTGATTTATTTAATATGTTATATATATTTACATTTCTATGACTTTTATTTGAAAGTCTAAAATCACATTTTTGCAGCAACATGAATGCAACTGGAGGCCATTATCTTAAGTGAAGTAACTCAGAAACGAAAAGTCAAAAACTTCATGTTCTTACTTATAAGTAGAAGCTAAATAATGTGTACGCATGGACACTGAGTGTGGAATGATAAACATTGGAGACTTGGGAGGGTGGGAGGGTGAGAGGTGGGTAAGGGATGAGAAATTACTTAATATGTACAATTTACATTTTCCAGGTGGTAGTTACACTAAAAGCCCAGATGTCACCATTACACAACATATCCATGAAACAAAACTGCACTTGTACCCCCTAAATTTATACAAATAAAAAATAAATAAAATGATATATTTTGTCACCCAGTTAAGGCAACCCAGAAAACTTACTTGTCACCTTGTTTCTCACATTATGTTTCTTTTTTCTTTTCTTTTCAGATAGAATCTCCTTCTATTGCCCAGGCTGGAGTGCAGTGGCACAATCTCAGTTCACTGCAACCTCCACCTCCTGGGTTCAAGTGATTCTCCTGCCTCAGCCTCTCGAGTAGCTGGGACTACAGGTGTGCACCACCACACCCGGCTAGTTTTTTGTTTTTTGTTTTTTGTTTTGTGTATTTAGTAGAGACGGGGTTTCACTATATTGGCCAGGCTGGTCTCGAACTCCTGACCTTGTGATCCGCCCGCCTTGGCCTCCCAAAGTGCTGGGATTACAGGCATGAGCCACTGCGCCTGGACTTTCTCACATTATTTTTAAATGCATCATTCCTAGCATTGTCTGGACATATTCATTTATATTCCTATCTGTCATTCTAATCCCTGCATGTGTTTTAGTCTTAACTCTACATTTAAAATGCATTTGGTGCTCACCCACTGGTCCTTTCTCTAGTCATCCATTAGTTGACTGAAGTTCATCCCCTGTACTTTTCTCAAGAAGAGCTCATGATAACAATATCCCTTTGCGGTCTTGCATATTCAACCCTGAGTCCAGCAAGCCTATGGATGCCATTTTCCCAACAGCATATGTTCTTTTTTCTGTCTGTGTCACATTTTGGTAATTTCGCAATATTTCGAACGTTGTCATTATTAATATATCTGTTATGGTGATCTGTGATCAGTGATCTTTGATGTTACAACAACAATTGTTTTAGAGTGCTACAAACTATGACCACATAAGATGTGTGTGTTCTGACTGTTCCACCAACTGGCCATGCCCCCATCTCTCTCCCTCTCTTTGGGCCTCCCTATTCCCTGAGAGTCAACAATATTGAAATTAGGCCAATTGATAAACCTACAATGGCTTCTAAGTGTTCAAGTGAAAGGAAGAGTTGCCCATCTCTCACTTTAAATCAAAAGCTAGAAATGATTAAATTTAGTGAGAAACGTATCTCAAAAGCTGAGACAGAGTGAAAGCTAGGCCTCGTGCCAAATAGTTAACCAAGTTGTGAATGTAAAGAAAAAGTTCTTGAAGGAAATTAAAAGTGTTACTCTAGTGAACACACGAATGACAAGATTGTGAAACAGCCTTATTTCTGATATGGAGAAAGTCTGACTAGTTTGCATAGATCAAACCAATGCCAACATGCCCTTAAGCCAGCAGTCCGCAACCCCTTTTTGGCATCAGGGACCAGTTTCACAGAAGACAATTTTTCCATGAACCAGGGTTGGGCGGAGGATGGTTTCGCGATGAAACTGTTCCACTTCAGATCATCAAGCATTAGTTAGATTCTCATAAGGAGCACGCAACCTAGATCCCTTGCATGTGCAGTTCACAATAGGGTTTTGGGCTCCTGTGAGAATCTAATGCTGCCGCTGATCTGACAGCAGGTAAAGCTCAGGTTGACAGTACTCGCTCCCCTGTCACTCACCTCCTGCTGTGTGGCTTGGTTCTTAACAGGCCACAGCCTAGTACTGGCCTGGGGGTTGGGGACCCCTGCCTTAAGCCAGAGCCTAATACAGATCAAGGCCCTAACTTCAATTATTTGAAGTCTGAGAGAGGTGAGGAAGTTGCAGAAGAAAAGTTGGAAGCTATCAGAGGTAGGTTCATGAGGTTTAAAGAAAGAAGCCATCTCCATAACATAAAAGTGCAGGGTAAAGCAGCAAGTGCTGATGGCAAAGCTGCAAGAAGTTATCTAGAAGATCCAGCTAAGACATGTGGTAAAGGTGGCTACACTTAACAACAGATTTTCAATATAGATGAAACAGCGTTCTATTGGACGAAGATGCCATCTAGGACTTTCACAGCTGGAAAGAAGTCAATGCCTGGCTTCAAAACTTCAAAAGACAGGTTGACTCTCTTGTTTGAGGCTAATACAGCTGGTGATTTTAAGTTGAAGCCAATGATTATTTACCATTCTAAAATCCTAGTGTCCTTAGGAATTATGCTAAATCTACTCTGCCTGTGTTCTACAAGTGGAACAACAAAGCATGGATGATAACATATGTGTTTACAGCATGGTATACTGAATTTTTAAGCCCGCTGTCAAGAGCTACTGCTCAGAAAAAAGAAAAACAACCAAATGATTTCTTTCAAAAATATTAACTGCTCATTGACAGTGCATTTGGTCACCCAAAACCTCTGATGGAGATGTACAGGGAGATTAATGTTGTTTTCATGCCTGCCAACACAACATTCGTTCTGCAAACCATGCATAAAGGAGCAATTTTGACTTTTAACTCTTATTATTTGAAAAATACAGTTTTTAAAACTATAGCTACCATAGATGATAATTTCTCTAATGGATCTGTACAAAGTAAATTGAAAGCCTTCTAGAATGGATTCACCATTTCTAGATGCCATTAAGAACATATGTGACTCATGAAAGGAGGTCAAAATATCCACATTAAGAAGAGTTCAGAAGAAAATGATTTTAATCCTCATGAATGACTTTGAGGCATTCAAGACTTCAGTGGAGGAAGTCACTAAGATGTGGTGGAAATAGCAACATAACTAGAATTAGAAGTGAAGCCTGAAGATGTGACTGAATTGCTGCAATCCCATGATAAAACTTGAATGGATACATTGCTTAGTGTGGATGAGTAAAGAAAATGGTTTCTTGAGATGGAATCTACTCCTGGTGAAGATTCCGTGACCACTGTTGAAATGACAACAAACGATTTAGAATACTCTATAAAATTAGTTGATAAAACAGTAGCAGGTTTTGAGAGGATTAACTGAAAATTTTAAAGAAGTTCTACTATGGATACAATTCTATCAAACAGCATCACATGCTACATAAAAATCTTTCCTGAGAGGAAGAGTCAATTGATGCAGCCAACTTCATTGTTATCTTATTTTAAGAAATTGCCACAGCTGCCCTAACCTTCAACAACCACCATCCTGATTGCTCAGCAGCCATCCACATCAAGACAAGACCCTCTCCCAGCAAAAAGATTATGACTCTCTAAAGGCTCAGATGATTGTTAGTATTTTTAAGCAACAAAGTATTTTTAAATTAGGGTATGCATATTATTTTTTAAGACATAATGCTATTGCACACTTAATAGACTACAGTATAGTGTAAACATAACTTTTATATACACTGGGAAACCACAAAGTTTGTGAGACTTGCTTTATTGTGATATTCACTTTATTACTGTGGTCTGAAACAAAACCTGCAATATCTCTGAAGTATGTCTGTATATTCTACTGCCTTTACATTTGAAGGACAGCTTGGCTAGATATAACATCTTTAGCTCATTCTTTTGTTCCTTGAGTAATTTGTGAGACACTCTCCAGTGTCTTTGGCCTGCACTGATACTATGAAGAAATCCGAGGTAGCCTGAGTGACTTGAACTTTTTGCCTGGTTGTCCAGTGTACTGTTTCTTTGGCTTTAAGTTTCAGTAAATTTACTAGGACATGCTTTAATGTAGACCATTCTACGTCAGTCTTTTCCTACTACATAATGATGTAAAGATTGTCTTTGGTTTCAGGAAAGTATTTTGAATTACATATTTAAATATTTGTCCCATTCCATATTTTGTTTTTCTCCTCTGGGATGTTCTTTGTCTGTCTTTGTAACTATTTTTTTCTCTCTAATCTCTTTTAACTATTTTGATACTTCTGTATCATTAGGTTTGTTATTTTTACTTCTATCTTCTATTTCCCTACTTCTTGTTGGCTATAATGTATATAACAATGTCTATGATCTCTTGCTTTCCTTCCAATTCCGTCTTTATTTCTATGATTCTGCCATTTTTTTCCTAATATTCTTTTTTCTTTTTTTTTTTTTTTTTTGAGACAGAGTCTCACTCTGTCATTCAGCCTGGAGTGCGGTGGCGCGATCTCAGCTCACTGCAACCTCCACCTCCCGGGTTCAAGCGCTTCTCCTGCCTCAGCCTCCTGAGTAGCTGGGACTACAGGCGCATGCCACCATACCCAGCTAATTTTTGTATTTTTAGTAGAGACGGGGTTTCACCATGTGAAACCACCAGGATGGTCTCTGTCTCTTGACCTCGTGATCCATCTGCCTCAGCCTCCCAAAGTGCTGGGATTACAGGCGTGAGCCACCGCGCCCGACCTTTTTCCTAATATTCTATCATGTTCTGTCAGCTCACTTCTTTATCTTCCTGATGTCTGCCCATTTTTTTCCCTGAATTCTTATATTCTGTATTTGTAACTTTTCTTCAGAGAGGCAATTGCTTTCATTATTTAAAAAAAATTGTCACCATCGTAGGTCACCATATGTGGTCACCAAACATTTGGCCATCATCAGAAGTTGGATTCCCTCTGAAGAAAACAAAGGTGTGAGGGCAAGTTGTAATTTTGGAGATAACCCCAAGAAACATTGGGGTGAGTTTGATAAATTGAGACCAGGAAGGGATGACAGTCAATGCAGAGTGCATGAATGAGCCAATCACTGCTATAACACGTGGATCCCAACCCTTCTGAGTTCCTCTAGGAGACTTTGTGAAACAGGGATTATAAAACTTTAATACGTATACAAATCATCTGGGGATTTTTAGAAAACACAGGTTCTCATTCAGCAGGTCTGAGATAAGGTCTGAGATTCTGCATTTCTCATAAAACCATCCCAGACAATGCTGAGTAACAGGGATGCAGAATTCATCTCAGCACTGTCCCTCCCTCACATTTCCCAGGGTGAAGCAATTCCTGTCTGTAATTGGTTGAGCAACGTTCCTGGGGCTGTAAGCTCTCTGGCACTTTCAGCTTGCTCTGCATGTCAGAAAATCAGTCAGAGAAAGCTGTCATGAAGTCAAAGAGGCATGCAGCAAAAAGTCGTCAGCCTGTCTAGAAACTCTGAGTGCAAAGGGGATGACGCATCTGCTACTCACACTTTTCATCAGTTCTGAGGCAACATTTTTCTGGAGAATGCTCTTTATGTGTCAGTAAGTTTTACTCCTCTATCATACATTTTTTTTTTTTTTTTTTTTTTTTTTTTTTTT